>NC_081522.1:23502398-23692398 GCF_030273125.1 Centropristis striata
ACAAAGTAATTCTGTCACTTCTGTGACAGCAGCCATCATTATCTCCTCAGAGAGTGAGTTCACAGTTCACTTGAAATGTCTGGTCTGAGGTCTTGTTGAGGTGTGGCCTTTGTTGGTGCAGTGTGCTCTGTCAATGATTTGGAGGTTTGAAAGATAACCTGTCTGCATGACAGCATCTACACAAGGTCAGTGTTGCTAACATTGTATTCTAGGTTACATTTAATGATTGTTTCTGGTCTATAAGTGTCTTACCAATGCATGCACTAAGACAGGGGTGTCAAACTCAAATACACAATGGGCCAAAATTTAAAACTTGAATAAAATCGCGGGCCAACATTGAACAAATAAACCTTTTAATATATACCAAACATGTTTTGCTTTAACATTAAATATGGAACAGCAACGCTTATAAACATACAATATATAACTAAATAGTGCAGACATGCAAAATGTATTAAATAAAAATTAAATAAAAATCGTATGCCTCTTTTCTATTCGCATCCTTCTGATTTAAATATCAAAATAAACTTTTTCAACAGGTTAATAAATTTAAAAAGAAAAATAACAATAATAAATCTAGTATTATCGGTAAATGCGCCATATAATACCAGCGGGTCAGCTTTTATAGTGCAATAATAATATAATAATTTGATATTGGCCAAATTTGGCCCGCGGGCCAGAGTTTGACACCCCTGCACTAAGACCTCTCATCAAACCAAATGGTCTTTCAGACTTTTTTATTTGGTTAGTGAAACCGAAAGGAATGTCTCACAAATGAAACCATCAGGGCCAATTGTGGAAAAAAAAGTGTTTCACTGTGTTTTATTTCCTTCGATGTTCAAAAGTACAACCAATGCAAACCTCATGTTTCTCTGGAACTTGATTTGAAAAAGTGAACCAAGAGGAGGACAGACTGGGGAAATTTGAGCTTGTTGTGGGAATTCTCTTTTCATAGGCTATTTCTTTTTTCTTTTCTTTTTTTTAGATCTGTGGTGTGATTTGCTCCTCAATCAGAATATAAAAGACGAAGCGAGCTGGGAAAAACAGAAAGAGTCTGGAAAAAGATTGATAATGTTAACACTAAAAGCAGGAAGATGAATATTTTAGCACTTTGTTTATAGTTATTTGACATGTTGTTAATTGATCGTCAAAAATAACCTGTTTTTTTTTTTTTTTTTTACTGAGAATGATGCATGGTATTAATGGTTTAACATCTGGGTGTAATATAACAGTGATATATTACAAAGAAGCAGGCAGTGATTTATAGTGTTTCAGTCTTTCAGATTTAAATCCTGCTATCTTCTGAATTTATCTCAACATAAATGCTAATTATGTTGCTGGTTGAGCAACCACAGATATAAATACAGATAAGTAAGTGAGGATAAGCAGGGTACTGACAAAATGTCTCACCCCATGCACTGTTTGTACATTACATGCACAGGCATAAAAGTAGGGAGGGAAAATAAAACCTTAAAAGGATGTCAAATTTAGTATGCTGCCTTATTTTCAGAGCAGTTATTAAGCAGGTTATTAAGTAGGTTAGGTTTGACCCAGAGATGGAGCATGAAAATGCAAAATGAACTCGACAGCATTTCCAATTCTGAATGACACTTGTATTCTCTTTGGAAATGGAAAACTCAGGCATTGGCTCGGTGCACAATGTTTGTGGTCTTATCATGAAGGCACAGGTATTCTAAAATAACACAAAACGACTGCCTATGTCTTGTCACTGAAACAGATTTTCCCAGCTTATAATTAGAGTAATACTTTTTCTAGTGCATGGGAAAAAAATATACAAGGAATGCATGGAGAGGGGGGCGATAAAATAATGAGGTGCAGATACTCGTGTGCATGGTTTGTTTGTCACGATGAAAGAAAGAGAACTATGTGGCTCGTTTGATGGCCGTCCTCTGCAGCTGCTACTGACAAAAGCCATGTTTATAGGCTATAAACATCACGGTAAATGGAGGAAACAACCACATACACACACATAGTTTTACAGTCACACATATTCACTGTCTACAAGAGACCATGGCAACACAGTGCTAGAGCACATTTAATGCTGGTGATAAAAATGACAACCCTAATTATCTGATGCAGTAAAATCAGCTTGATAATCTTAAAGTACACAGAATAACTGCATCACTTTAGGAAGGTACAGCATTAGACAAGTGACACATTCAATAAGCTCAAATTTAAGCCAAATGCCTCTCTAAACCAGAAATCACAAACCATTTTTCTAAAAGGTGAAATAAACAGAGCTATTAGTTTTATAGTGATTTGTTCCATTGCATTGTTTTAATGTTATGTCGGCAGTATTCAATAACCAAGCGTTTCCCCTCAAAAAGCTTTGAATAAAGCTTGCATATTATTGAAAGTATCTTGACTATTAGTATTAAAATAAGACAACATTACAACAAAAATTGTATCTTGAGATAATAAAGTTTTAAACAATTATAACAGGAATAATTTGCAGTTTGTGTTTTACCCTCATCTAGAGTAAGTTAAGTTGTCGAAAAAAAAACCTTAATATTAGTCAGTTAGGAATAATTATTTGAAGCCTCCTTGCTCTGTTTCTTTATCTTAATTATTGTTATTGTGATGTTACAATAAAGATCAATTGGGGCTTTTTTATTGGAGAAAATGTATTTAATAGTGCATACCATTATTATTTGATAGAAATTGTATCTTAGGATGTTAAAACTAAATACCACATGGAACAATGTGGCTGGCACCAACCCCTTTCTTTTATCATGTCACAGGTTTTTTTCACCCTCCGACCCGTATGTGCATTAGATTCCTTGGTCCACTTTTGTTTTTTTGGGTTGTTGACATTGCAACAGACCCCTGACACCTTTTACTCAAGGAACCTGGTCTCACAGGAATCCGTGAAATAGCCACGGATTTGCTTAACTCAAAATCCGTGGAATAGCCACGGAATCACTCAAATTTCCGTGAAACTGACACGGATTTCGCTACAATGCAAGTTAATATTTTTTCCTATTGGTTTGTTCCAAGTCACGTGACTTTCAAGGTCCCGGCGGTCAGAACAAAAACATGGCAGACAGTTCTCTCATTTTTAGTAAAAAAAATCAATATTTTGACTTAGTTTCTGCATAAAAATGGATTTTGATCACATTTCTAGCGAGAAATATATGTTTTATTTTCTAAATATTCCCTCAGTGAATGTACATAATCACTTTGTATGTTGGAATAGCCACGGGATATGACTGT
The DNA here is from genome assembly GCF_030273125.1 of Centropristis striata. Lineage (NCBI taxonomy): Eukaryota > Metazoa > Chordata > Actinopteri > Perciformes > Serranidae > Centropristis > Centropristis striata. The sequence continues at coordinate 23,505,633 of NC_081522.1, forward strand.
CATTAACTTGCATTGTAGCCAAATCCGTGTCAGTTTCACGGAAATTTGAGTGATTCCGTGGCTATTCCACGGATTTTGAGTTAAGCGAATCCGTGGCTATTTCAGGGATATAATTATATAGTAGCAGTATAATTATATTTGGCCCGCGAGGAAATACCAAATGACAACCAGAGCTGGCCCGCCGGTATGATACAGCGCAAATAATACTACAAATCCCAGAATGCTCTGCTGGTGTTTTGGCTTGAACACAGTAGATCAGTGTGTAGCAAACTGAGCAACAATTAAAGTTGTCTTTATGCACTTTTTCTTGCTAGTCCAAGGCTTGAATGGCTGCACATTCATTGAAGGATATTATTATTAGTCATTTGGTTTATTATTGTTATTTTATTCTTACATTTATTTTTAGCCTGTGGAAAAAGATTACTGTTAAATTTAAATTTAAAGAAGGCCTCATATAAAATAAAGGGACATACGATTTTTATTTAAATTTTATTTAAGAAATCAATGCCATTGATGTGTTTGTTTGTTTTATTTGATATTCGATTTTGCATGTTTGCAATATTAAGTTATATCAAGCATTGCTTGTTCCATTTCGTTTGAACTTGTTTAGGTACATTTTTTCAGTAAATATCAATGTTGGCCCGCGACTTTGTCCAAGTTTTAAATTTTGGTCCACTGTGTATTTGAGTTTGACACCCCTGTCCTACAGTATGCAGGGCTCAAATAATGTGGAATCTCAAATCCTACAAACACGTGTGGAATAAATGCCAGTCAGACTACAGTAGTGCACAGCTGCATGGCAGGCAACTAATTAATAAAACACAAATTGAACAGTAATAAATGGCTGATTTAATCTGAGATGCTTAAAGTAAATCAATGAATTCACCATCGTATGCAGACGGGTACACAGTTAGATTTGGTTCTCAAAGTATCAGAGCAGCAGTGAAGATTCTGCTGGAAGAACTAATTCCATTTTTTAAGAAATGCAGACATGAGAATTTAATATAAGTTCAATCAGTAAAGCTTGAGGGGGTTTGGCTCATCAGCATAGTAATACATTGTAAAAGCAACTGTTTGACTGTGATTGGAGGATTCCAGTCAGCTGGTAGCCAAGCAGCTGATGAATGTGCCTCTGATGATGTAGCATGAACAGAGCAGCTGATACAAATCTACAAGATGTTTCTGAGCAGGTTTCCAGCTGATGCAAACTGCTCTGATTGACTGCAGCCTCTGATAATTTCAGGCCATCGCTTTCTTTCAGAATCAAGATGTGCCAACGTCTGGTCGGAATAATGTAATATTAATCTTGACAGTTCATATCTGCTTGCCAAAACCTGCTCCCTAAAGTCCTTCAAAGCTGCAATTAAAAACATCATGTTACTAATTGATGAACACCCTCTTAGTGAACAGTCTGTATTGAATTAAACATGTGGAGTTTATTTTCCATTCCAGGAGTGCTGTGAATGATGTGTGTTAGACGTTTTTAGTAGATGTACTGCAATTTGCATCAGATATGTAAATTTATTTCCTGTTAAGTAGGTTGAGCAGAGGCGACACATGAGTATAGGAAGGAAGCAAGAGTGATGATGTTCAGGGGAGGAAGACGGAAGGAGAAAGTGGAGGAGACAGAAGAGAAGAGAGATAAAGATAGTAGTCAAACCATTGGTGCCAATTGCACCATGATTGCAGCTGAGTTTTGGCACTGTGGCCCTGGTGCCTTGTGATTGCAGCCTCTCAGGGCTGCTGGTGCCAGTGGACAGAGATGCCAATTCACAGAAAGCAGCAGGTGTGACAGACAGACAGGCTGACAGAAAGGTGAGAAACCCATCTGAATATCATACAAGATGCAAATTAATACTGTAAGTGCTGCGACACAATCTGATCACAACTGTTCTGTGGTTGGTATCCTGCAGTTTGTTATCAACCCGTTCTCATTCCCAAAGCGTAATATACCAACGATTTGTCACACCCCTAGACGTATCATACTGGCGCAAAGGGTACCCTTCCACGTCTGTGTGAAACGCTCTGGGTTCTCAATTGACTCCAATAGAAACCCGCTCGCGGCGCTGAGAAGCGCTTAGAGCAGAGGCTTACAGCCGTCTATTCACTCCAATAATATCCCGACCACGGCCCTCCATTACGCTGCCAGCGACAGTCTGATTGGAGAACCGAGGACCCTGTGCACGGAAGTATTTTTCTCCCTATTTTAAGGATTTCTTTTAATGACTTGTCATCATGACAAGTCTCACTGATAATTCAACAATAAAATAGCTTCATGTTGTGGCTCTCAGTATCATTTTTTTCTCCTTCGATTCTGAGAAATAAACTTTTATTCGTTTGTTTTACGGCATTCCACTGGCGGACATTTCTCTCATTTTTAGTGAAAAAAAATAAATATTTTGACTTTGTTTCTGCATAAAAATGGATTTTGATTACATTTCTAGCGAGAAATATATGTTTTATGTTCTTAATATTCACTCAGTGAATGTACATAATGACTTTGTGGCGAAGATCTCGCCAGAAAAAGACGATCCGCTGTGTTTTATTTTGAAATCTGTTTTATTTTGTAATCTACCGCGATCATAGCGGATGTGGTCCTATCCTCGCGGATGTGCTGTGCGATCTCATTGAATCGCTTTATGACAAAGTTTTATTTTTTCACATCTCGAACTCAGAGCACTCAAAGCGCTGTGGGAATCTAAGTCTGTTAGGGCAGATTTCCAAGGTTTGAAAAAAATAAAACTTTGTCATAGAGCTAAACACAATACATCACCGGAAAGGTCTTGGCCTGGAGAGTAACATATATCAATTTCAAGGTTCTATAATATTCTTGCTTTGAGATATTGACCTTTGAACCTTAACCCTGGGGCATATTTAAATGATTATAACTAAGAGACAAAAAGGGTTACAGACATGAGACCTACTGTTATAGAAAGGTGTTGACATGGACTATAATGTGAGCATAGTCACTAAGGGGTGGGAGTGGGGGGGCTTTAGGATATGCTGAAAAAACAACAAATCCCCCATTGAACAAGACAATATTTAAATTCTGATGCCAAAAATGTGATTGACATCCCCTCAAACCCATGGAAAGCCACTAATTAAGTATTTCCAACTTCCAATTTTAGGTAAAAACCTGTTTTATTAAAAAAACTACAACTCCCTAGACCTCTCGTTTTGTAGTTCTTCCCTATTAGGGCTGTGAAAACCTATTTCTACCCAATATATCGAATATCACACACTGTCTAATAAATAATTACACTGTATGTATATTATCTATGCTAAAAAAAGACAACAATGTTTGTTTAATGAAGATATTTTAACTAAAACAGGAGAGAAGAGTCGGGGCCATTTACAGTGAAGCGGGATTCAATGAGATCGCACAGCACATCCGCGAGGATAGGACCACATCCGCTATGATCGCGGTAGATTACAAAATAAAACACAGCGGATCGTCTTTTTCTGGCGAGATCTTCTCCACAAAGTGATTATGTACATTCACTGAGTGAATATTAAGAACATAAAACATATATTTCTCGCTAGAAATGTAATCAAAATCCATTTTTATGCAGAAACAAAGTCAAAATATTTATTTTTTTTCACTAAAAATTAGAGAAATGTCCGCCAGTGGAATGCCGTAAAACAAACGAATAAAAGTTTATTTCTCAGAATCGAAGGAGAAAAAAATGATACTGAGAGCCACAACATGAAGCTATTTTATTGTTGAATTATCAGTGAGACTTTGATGTGTTTGTGTTGAGAAATGTTGACGATGTCATTAAAAGAAATCCTTAAAATAGGGAGAAAAAAATACTTCCGTGCACAGGGTCCTCGGTTCTCCATTCAGATTGTCGCTGGCAGCGTAATGGAGGGCCGTGGTCGGGATATTATTGGAGTGAATAGACGGCTGTAAGCCTCTGCTCTAAGCGCTTCTCAGCGCCGCGAGCGGGTTTATATTGGAGTCAATTGAGAACCCAGAGCGTTTCACACAGACGTGGAAGGGTACCCTTTGCGCCAGTATGATACGTCTAGGGGTGTGACAAATCGTCGGTATAATACGCTTTGGGAATGAGAACGGGTTGTTGTTATCTACTGTCATGGAAAAAAATATTAAATTAGGATGATCTTAGTTTTTTCGAGCTACATTTAATTAAATAAAATAAGATTGTCATAATTCTGACAATATATGTTGAAATGACATGTATTTTATAAGTGGAGTTAAATAACACATCATTTCTATTGAAATATGCTTAAATAATACATGTAACATTTACTAAGGGTCAAAATCACTTTTTTCAGTGTTGGACAAATATAATGATAACAACAAAAATAGTTCATAAGATTTTAATTTAAGAGGTGATTTATAGACATTTCCAGTGGTTTTCTTGATGATGATTTTGGTTTTTATCAAGACAACCATGGACAATGCTGATTCTGAAAAACACTCTTAGAATGAAGCAACACCAAGAAGAGCTGAACAATGATCTAAACTGTAATTAACCCATAAGAACCCATGGTGACACGAGTGTAACAAAAACTTTAAATCTTCTAGAATCTTCAGTATTCAGCTTTATTCTTCACCTTAACTCATTAAGTCCCTTAGCAAGACTGTTTGACTTTGACAAGAAGTGACTTCTCCAAAATGTGGCTGTGACTGGAAACAGAAATGTGAAAAAGTAGCTATTTTCAAAAAGCTTATTTTTTTTGTTACAAGGCTAAGTTTAAACCCATTTAACAATTCTAATCCGTTAATGTCCTGTATTGCATTTAACCTATTTTGACCATATTTCCTGAACAAATTAATATAAAACAACAAAAGTAACAAAAATATTGCAAAAGGCAAACGTTTCTGTTAGCAGAAAATGTGTGTCTAGTTAATTTATTTTAAAATAAGAAATATAAACGCCCAACGAATCATATAGGTCACATCACTGATCTTTGACATTTAGGGGTAGAATTATTATTTTTTAAACATCAGAAATGTGTTCTACCACTTGGTCTGTGGTATATCCTCCATAATGTTCCTTTAAGGATAAATATGTCTGGGTTCTTATGGGTTAAACAATCTGAAGTATATCTTGCCAACACCATAATTCTCCATTTTGATGATGTGAGAGAAGATAGATAAGAAAGGGGTTCTGGATAAAAAGAGGATGGATCAGGGTTTGGTTGTCATATATAAATTTTGCCAGTGAGTCAAACAGATGCTATAAATTATTAAAGGGTTAGATATAAAAAGGCCAGTTCAGGGTTTTAACAGAATGGAATTACAGATTCACAACAGCGGCCGTTAAACGTGCAAATAAGCCAAAATAGAAACTGTGCAATTCCCAAAAGCTTCTGCAAAGGGTGAATTGCACCCCTAGCTGCGCTGCCAAACATTTTGTGTCTCGGTGCTCTGGTTATATTTGCACATTTTTAAATTAGGTAATATGCCCTTTCTATGCAAATAAGCCTCACTGCAAAAAAGAGAACGAATATAATGTTGGCTCCTGTATTGAAAATACATGACAAATTATACATAAGGTTAATAAAAAATAGATTTCTGGCTCACTGACGCTCTTGATGTCCACAGCTCACATTCACTCACTGTGTGTGTGTGTGTGCGCGTGTGAGTGCGTGTGTGTGTGCGCTTCACCCCTCACAACCTACACTTTAACCTCTAGCACATTTCTACTCTGCCATTTTGATAATTGCAGGGATTTGTAAAAAAGAAGGCAAGTTGCGCTCAGCTTCAAAACTTTATGCGTGTGTTCGTACACTGCAATAAAGCAAACTTGTATTTTTTGGCCTAAAACAGTGATTTAAGTTGGTAAAACTTGGAAATATAAATTATTGACATTTAGGGCAATTGTGTAAGTTAGCACAACAAAGGAAGCCAGTTGTCTGCTCAAAAACAAGTTGGTGAGTTGTTGTTACTTATATCTTTAAGTTGGGGTTCACAACAAGGGACAATAGTTCTGCTAACTCTTATTTCTTCGTTGTGAAATGTGGGAAAGCGGTGCAATTCAGTCATTAGCGAAAGCTAGCGGCTAACTGATGCTAGCGGCTAACTGATGCTAGCCGCGCTGCTTGTTACAGCTACAAGAGTAGCCATTAGCGTATCAATGCTAACTCAAAATTGTGGTCACAACATTAGCTGACATTTCATAGCAGCGTTACAATCGTGCCAATTCAGCACATTGCAGAAGTTAGCAGAAGTAAGGATTAAAAGTTATTACAATGTAAAATTATAAGTTAGTACAATTTACAGTTGAGTTGACAAAAATCTGAATTCAGAGTTGAGCAAACTCAAAAACAAAACTTAAAATATTTAGTTTAATTGTCCAACTTAAAATTGTATCGAAGTTTGTTGCCTTGAAATTTTGAGTTCACCCAACTTTTCTTTTTTTGCAGTGTATCATAACATAATTTGCGCTATATCTTTACTGAATCGGTCCTACGACGATTATATTCCTTGTGAATTTACCCCCTGAGATTTTTTTAATAATTATTATAATCAGTAATGTGGATATAATAACTATGTGGGTAAAGGCAAATGATAGAGCAGTTAGAACAGTCTAGTAAGGTCAAATCCCAATCACAATATTGATATAATATTGTCAAATTAGTATAATATATTGCCCAGCCCTACATAGCAACATCAAAGTCATAACTCCAACATGAGCTGATGTGGTGCCTTGTTGTTTTCAACTGTACATCCTTTTTTACCTAACGAAAAAATAGTTTGAAAAGCCGCTATTATCAATGTGTCTAGATTAACTAAAGGTCAGATTATTATGTGCAGGGCATTATCAAAAAATTACCATCCAGCCTTGTAACCCTCGGCTCTATGAAGGATCCTTCAACTCATTCTTTTACTTTTTCCTAGCAACTTTTACTTTTAAGTAAAAAAAAAAAAAAAGCTCTAAAGACACTGTGAGCTGGCTGCCCTTCACCAAACAACAGGCAGACAAAGTTAGTGGCTAGATAGTAAACACTGTGGAACATTTAGCTACTTAGAGCCACATATTTCCCTCAGGACTTAAAAGAGAGGAAAACAAAGGACTTGCTGCAAAGGACTTTCTATCACCAGGTGGCCAGACTTGCCTATAAATAATTGCTAATATTGCTTTCTATCTGTCTAATGTGCAATGGTTTGCTAAGAAGTTCACCATATTAACTTTAAAGATGATAAAATGTTCTGTTCACAGCTTGTATCCAAGAACTTAAAGTGACCAACAAATCTGGTATTACAAGTTTATATGAGAGTTCTGGTTCATCACAACTTTAGTTTTCAGTTTTATCAAGTTTTATCAATTACTTTCAAGTTGCATCGAGTAAAAACAAATGATCAGACATGTTGTAAACAGCCTTATTGTGACATGTAAAAATTACATATTGAAATACAGTGGATTTTCACCCAGCAGAACGGGGTTTGTGTCCCGTGTGTGTCCACCCAAAACTTTATGAGTTTATGTAAACCATGTAGGTTAAACCAAAAGCACCCATAATGTTGTTAATAATATCTGTGTATGTGTACCACCACGGGAAGCACAGTCGGACCTCTAGAGCAGTAGTTCTCAACCTTTTTGAGTCGCGACCCCAAATTTAACATGCATGTTGTCCATGACCCCCGCTTACTGAACACAATCTCACACGCACAGTTAAGATCACCCAAAAAAGAAACAAAATGACCAAAAAAAGGAAACAAAATGACCAAGAAAGACACAAATGGACCACAAAATGATTAAAAAAAAGACACAAATTGAGCAAAAAAGACAGAAAATGACAAAAAAAGACACAAAATGACCCAAAAAATAAACAAAATTACCAAAGAAAAGACACAAATTGACCCAAAAAGACACAAAATTACCAAAAAAAAGACACAAAATGACTAAAAGACACAAAATGTCCAAAAAAGAAATGAAATGACCAAAAAAAGACAGAAAAATTGACCACAAAATGATCAAAAAAGACACAAAATGACAAAAAAAGGCACAAAATGACCAAAAAAGACACAAAATGACAAAAAAATGACACAAAATGACCAAAGAAAAGACACAAATTGACTAAAAAAGACACAAAACGACCAGAAAAGACACAAAATGACCCAAAAAAGAATCAAAATTACCAAAAAAGACACAAAATGACTAAAAGAAAACACAAAATGTCCCAAAAAAGAAACAAAATGACCAAAAAAGACACAAATTGACCACAAAATGATCAAAAAAAGACACAAAATGACCTAAAAAGACACAAAATGACCAAAAAAGACAAATAATGACCAAAAAAACCCCACAATGACCAAAAAAGACACAAATTGATCAAAAAAAAAAAGACTTTAAGTGACCCAAAAGACTTAAACACATTAACACATGAACACTTTAACACAGTGGAGACAGAGCTGACTTCCAAAATGATTTCCCGACCCCCAGAAATCATCTAACGACCCCAATTGGGGTCCCGACCCCAACGTTGAGAATAGCTGCTCTAGAGCAGTAGTTCTCAACCTTTTTGAGTCGCGACCCCCAATTTAACTTGCATGTTGTCCGTGACTCCCGCTCACTGAACAGAATCCCACATGCACAGTTCAGATCACCCAAAAAAGAAACAAAATGACCAAAAAAAGGAAACAAAATGACCAAAAAAGACACAAATTGACCACAAAATGATTTAAAAAAGACACAAAATGATCAAAAAAAAGACACAAAATGGCCTAAAAAGACACAAAATGACCAAAAAATTACATTAAGTGACCAAAAACACATGAACACTTTAACACAGCGGAGACAGAGCTGACTTCCAAAATGATTTGGCGACCCCCAGAAATCATCTCGCGACCCCAATTGGGGTCCCGACCCCAAGGTTGAGAATAGCTGGGCTAGACTACTGCAAGAGTTTGTTTTCATGTCTTAACAAAAAAGAGCTGTCGCGTCTGCAATTAGTACAGAACTCTGCAGAGAGAATTCTGACCCGCACGCATAAGTGGTCTCACATATCCCCTGTTCTTAAAGCCTTACATTGGCTCCCTGTCTCTTCTAGAATCAATTTTAAAATTCTGGTTTTAACATTCAGAGGCCAGGCTCCACCCTACATATGCGACCCGATACAGCTCTACACCCCCACTCGGGCTCTGAGGTCTGCAGATCAGAATCTGCTCATGGTTCCACGCACCCGTTTTCGAACCAGAGGTGATGGAGCTTTAAATCAGTAGTTCTCAACCTTTTTGAGTCGCGACCCCCAATTTAACATGCATGTTGTCCGCGACCCCCGCTCACTGAACACAATCTCACACGCACAGTTTAGATCACCCAAAAAAGAAACAAAATGACCAAAAAAGACAAAAATTGACCACAAAATGACAAAAAAAGACACAAAATGACCAAAAAAGACACATATTGACCACAAAGTGATCAAAAAAACACACAAAATGACAAAAAAACACACAAAATGACAAAAAAAAGAAATGAAGTGACCAAAAAGACTAAAACACATTAACACATGAACACTTTAACACAGTGGAGACAGAGCTGACTTCCAAAATGATTTGGCGACCCCCAGAAATCATCTCGCGACCCCAATTGGGGTCCCGACCCCAAGGTTGAGAATAGCTGCTCTAGAGAACAGAAAAAGGCAGAAACAACATTCAGACCAAAGCTGTGAGTTACCTCATGTCAAACATCGCTTTAGTGTTGCAATGTTTATGCAGAGGTTAGTAAGATAGCTAGTTATCTCTATGCTTATGGCATACTGTACATATTTCAGTGAAATAAGCAAAGTTTATCACATTTTGGACATTACCTTTGAAATTATATCACTGTAAATCATGCATGAAAGTGGCACACAGCAGCCCAAACGAGGTAACTGTTTGTTACTGCAACATTTCTCGTGGCATTTTCTTTTGTCACTGATGATTTGCAGCCTGCCATAAAAGGATTTAGTGCCAGCTTTATGTTCCACTCTCTCTCCTCCTGACCTCTCCCCTACTATCGCTCCTCTGTCTCCCTCCTCCTTCCATCCCAGCCCTCATCACCTCCATCTCCTTGCAGCTCACAGTCACATGTTGACCCATATAGGGTTGACTGTAGCTGGGAGCCAGCTCCACAAGGGACCCTCATGGATTCTGTCTAGATTTTGTTTCACTCCTTACCTGTTAAAAACTAAAAAATACCCCGCAAACACATGGTACACATGTTGTCTAGGTCAGCTATTCTCAACCTTGACACAAAAAGACACAATTTGACCAAAAAAGACACAAAATGACCAGAAAAGACACAAAATGACCAAAAAAAGACACAAAATGACCAAAGAAAAGACACAAAATGACCCAAAAAAGAAACAAAATGACCAAAAAAAGACACAAAATGACCAAAAAAGACACAAAATTACCCAAAAAAGAAACAAAATTACCAAAAAAAAGACACAAAATGACCACAAAATGATCAAAAAAAGACACAAAATGACCCAAAAAAAATGGTACACATGTTGTCTAGGTCAGCTATTCTCAACCTTGGGGTCGGGACCCCAATTGGGGTCGCGAGATGATTTCTGGGGATCGCCAAATAATTTTGGAAGTCAGCGTATGTTAATGTGTTTTAGTCGTTTTGGTCACTTAATGTCTTTTTTTGGCCATTTTGTGTCTTTTTTTGGTCATTTTGTGTCTTTTAGGTCATTTTGTGTCTTTATTGATCATATTGTTTCTTTTTTTGGTCATTGTGTGTCTTTTTTGGTCATTTTGTGTCTTTTTTGGTCATTTTTTGTCTTTTTTTGATCATTTTGTAGTCAATTTTTGTCTTTTTTGGTCATTTTGTTTCTTTTTTTGGTCATTGTGTCTTTTTAGGTCATTTTGTGTCTTTTTTTGGGTCATTTTGTGTCTTTTAGGTCATTTTGTGTCTTTTTTTGATCATATTGTTTCTTTATTTGGTCATTGTGTGTCTTTTTTGGTAATTTGGTGTCTTTTTGGTCATTTTTTGTATTTTTTTGATAATTTTGTAGTCAATTTTTGTCTTTTTTGGTCATTTTGTTTCTTTTTTGGTCATTTTGTGTCTTTATAGGTCATTTTGTGTCTTTTTTGATCATTTTGTGGTCAATTTGTGTCTTTTTTGGTAATTTTGTGTCTTTTAGGTCATTTTGTGTCTTTATTGATCATATTGTTTCTTTTTTTGGTCATTGTGTGTCTTTTTTGGTCATTTTGTGTCTTTTTTGGTCATTTTTTGTCATTTTTTGATCATTTTGTAGTCAATTTTTGTCTTTTTTGGTCATTTTGTTTCTTTTTTTGGTCATTGTGTCTTTTTAGGTCATTTTGTGTCTTTTTTTGATCATATTGTTTCTTTATTTGGTCATTGTGTGTCTTTTTTGGTAATTTGGTGTCTTTTTGGTCATTTTTTGTCTTTTTTTGATCATTTTGTAGTCAATTTTTGTCTTTTTTGGTCATTTTGTTTCTTTTTTGGTCATTTTGTGTCTTTATAGGTCATTTTGTGTCTTTTTTTGATCATTTTGTGGTCAATTTGTGTCTTTTTTGGTCATTTTGTGTCTTTTTTTGATCATATTGTTTCTTTTTTTGGTCATTGTGTGTCTTTTTTGGTAATTTTGTGTCTTTTTTGGTAATTTTTGATCATTTTGTAGTCAATTTTTGTGTTTTTTGGTCATTTTGTTTCTTTTTTTGATCATTTTGTGTCTTTTTGGGTCATTTTGTGTCTTTTTTGGTCATTTTGTTTCTTTTTTGGGTGATCTGAACTGTGCGTGTGAGATTGTGTTCAGTGAGCGGGGGTCGTGGACAACATGCATGTTAAATTGGGGGTCGCGACTCAAAAAAGTTGAGAATCACTGGTCTATACAATGCTGGGTCACAAACATAATATATGTAGAAACACCTGCCCACACACTCACTAACAGTGCACACATACACACACACACTTGCATAACCATACTAGTAATGGCCTTTCCTGTAATTACAGTCATTTGTCAAAAGCACACCTTGATTTATGGTCAAATTAAAAATACACCGGAAAAGAAGCTGCAGGTCGTGGTGACTCGGGCTACAGAGGGTGATAAATGCTGCTCCATTACAGGCGTGAGAGTGGCATGATCAGGATATGCACCCTGCCATGCAGAGAGAAGTGAGGAAGAACATCAATCCATGCATCCCGCAGTCTCCGGATGACAGAGTAGCTAGGTGGATGCTTGGGGTGGCACTGAGTGGGGGGCTGGTGGGTTGAGGGAAGTGCAGGGCAGGTTAGATTGCCAAAATTAGTAAGTAGGGCAACAACGTGTGGGACATAGCTTTTCGAACTCACAGTATAAGTTAGACTTACTCCACCTCCATGTAGTCAGGTGGCTTAGCTAAATAAAGGGGACACGCCGGACAAAAGCACCAATTTTTTTCCACATGCTCTCTGTCACCATAGGTTTCAATTTTTGGTAGGAGCCACTTCATCAAGATTGCAGATCGGAGATGGCAGCCATATAAAGTCTATGAGAACCAATATATCTTCCAAACCACTTCGAAGGTCAATCTTGGTGTCAAAATATACATTTACTGGGTCAAAGAATCATTTAAAGCTATTGAGAATATCACTAGATGATTATTAAAATAGGTCATATAAAGTGCATGTATTTTGAAAAATTGATAAAATGCACAAAATGTGCAAGTGGCTGTGGTGCAAGGTGCTCAGGCAAGAAGGTACACTGGAATTGCAAAGATCTTTGTAGTTGTAAATGTAATAAATAATAAAAGATCAAATTATCAAAAAATCACCTTGGGATGTTCTCAATAGCTTTAAATGATTCTTTGACCCAGTAAATGTAATTTTGACACTAAAATTGACCTTCGAAGTGGCTTGGAAGACATGTTGGTTCTCATAGACTTTATATGGGTGCCATCTCTGATTTGCAATCTTGATGAAGTGGCTCCTACCAAAAATTGAAACTTATGGTGATGGAGAGCACGTGGAAAAAATTTGGTGCTTTTGTCCGACGTGTCCCCTTTCTTCTTCAATCTGGTCCTAAGCTGCCTGAGTAATGTGGGGAACCACCTTTATACACTGTCAAAAATAATCTACCGGCAGCTGTGGTTGCCAGAATTTTACCGTAAAAATGACAGTGAGTGGGTTTTTCTACTGTAAATTTAAATTGGAAGACTGAGTAGTCCGTTTATTTAAATGTGTGTGTCTGTGTGTGTGTGTGTGTGTGTGTGTGCGCTTCACCCCTGACAACCTACACTTTAACCTCTTGCACATTTTTACTCTGCCATTTTGATAATTGCAGGCATTTGTAAAAAAGAAGGCAAGTTGCGCTCAGCTTCAAAACTTTATGCGTGTGTTCGTACACGGGAAAAAAAGCCAACTTGTATTTTTTTGGCCTAAAACAGTGATTTAAGTTGGTAAAACTTGGAAATATAAATTATTGACATTTAGGGCAATAATGTAAGTTAGCACAACAAATGAAGCCAGTTGTCTGCTCAAAAACAAGTTGGTGAGTTGTTGTTACTTATATCTTTAAGTTGGGGTTCACAACAAGGGACAATAGTTCTGCTAACTCTTATTTCTTTGTTGTGAAATGCGGGAAAGCGGTGAAATTCGGTCATTAGCAAAGCTAGCGGCTAACTGATGCTAGCGGCTAACTAATGCTAGCAGCTAACTGATGATAGCGGCTAACTGATGCTAGCGGCGCTGCTTGTTACAGCTACAAGAGTAGCCATTAGCGTATCAATGCTAACTCAAAATTGTGGTCGCAACAGTAGCTGACATTTCATAGCAGCGTTACAATCGTGCCAATTCAGCACATTGCAGAAGTATAAGTTAGACTTACTCCACCTCCATGCGGGGAACCACCTTTATATACTGTCAAAAATAATCTGTTAAATTTACGGTAAAATACAGGCAGCTGTGGTTGCCAGAATTTTACTGTAAAAATTACAGTGAGTGGGTTTTGTACTGTAAATTTAAATGTAAATATCAGCAAAAACTACAATTTAGACTGAGTAGTCCGTTTATTTAAAGGTAATTGTGTCCTTGTGACAATATGGTATTTCTCCATTCATTTTACATGATTTTTAAAAATATTTTTACAGTAAAACTGTGTGTTTTTCAAAAGTTTTGTTCTATTCTGTGACAGTAATTAAAAGTGTCTATTATGGTGATATGCAATTTTTTATTCTAGGCCGTATTTCTCATGCAATTTGACAGCATTTTACTGTAATTTTGACACTTTTTACAGTGTAGTTGAATTTTTGATTTAGTTTATGCAAATAGCACAAAACAAAAACCACATTTGGTTGTAGGCCCCAAAACACAATGGCATTTTAGTAAGCTACACCAGCAAACAGATGGATGAAATATGCTTTTATGGTGCTGTAGCTGGTAAATATAATGCCTGCCATTCCTTTTTTGTTTTTTTGTGGGGAACATCTGATAACTGCATGTCTAAAGTAAGAGCAGGGAAATAATGAGGTACTCAATGTCACTGCAGAAGGGTTGAGGGGATGTGCTGGTTGAAAAAGCACAATGCAGTGAGTAATGCATTCACAGACTGGAGACGAAAGGCATGTCTATGTGAGTAACAGATACATTTTGAATGAAGTGTAGCTGCAGATGCAAGCAACCTTTAAAGCAGTGAATAAATCACAAAACTCACCTTTCATATGCTGCGTGATGGAGTATTTGATGAAAGATAAATACGCCCCTATAGTGTGTGAAGTAACAAATGAACGGCACTATTGTGAGCTCTGAGCAGGAAGGACAGCAAACTTTATTACCTAAACTTAGAAAGCAGAGCCAAGAAGGAGAGGAGCAAAATAAAACAGATGAGAGAGCTGTTCCATTTGTCCAATTTATCTAAAACCGCTAGCCTATATCAGAATTCAAGTACTTTTAAATTGCCTCGATAATAAAAGTCCGAGGCAACACAAATGAGAGACAAGAAAGCGTGCCAGCGAAGAGGTCTTTGGAGCTCAATGCAGTTAATATGCCTTGGGCCTTGTGCCAGCAGGAGAGCTTCGTGTCCACGGATTGCTGCCAAGCATGAAGTCTTAATGATACGACATATATCTTTTTAAAGTGTCATTGTGTGTCTTTTTTGGTCTTTTTTTGATCATTTTGTAGTCAAATTTTGTCTTTTTTGGTCATTTTGTTTCTTTTTTTGGTCATTTTGTGTCTTTTTTTGGTCATTTTGTTTCTTTTTTTGGTCATTTTGTTTCTTTTTTTGGTCATTTTGTGTCTTTTTAGGTCAGTTAATATGCCTTGGGCCTTGTGCCAGCAGGAGAGCTTCGTGTCCACGGATCGCTGCCAAGCATGAAGTCTTAATGCTACGACATACATCTTTTTAAAGTGTCATTGTGTGTCTTTTTTGGTCATTTTGTGTCTTTTTTGGTCATTTTTTGTCTTTTTTTGATAATTTTGTAGTCAATTTTTGTCTTTTTTGGTCATTTTGTGTCTTTTTTTGGTCATTTTGTGTCTTTTTAGGTCAGTTAATATGCCTTGGGCCTTGTGCCAGCAGGAGAGCTCGGTGTCCACGGATTGCTGCCAAGCATGAAGTCTTAATGCAACGACATATATCTTTTTAAAGTGTCATTGTGTGTCTTTTTTGGTCAATTTTTGTCTTTTTTGGTCATTTTTTGTCATTTTTTGATCATTTTTAGTCAATTTTTGTCTTTTTTGGTAATTTTTTCTTTTTTTGGTAATTTTGTGTCTTTTTTTTTGGTCATTTTGTTTCTTTTTTTGGTCATTTTGTGTCTTTTTTTGGTCATTTTGTGTCTTTTTTGGTCATTTTTTGTCTTTTTTTGATAATTTTGTAGTCAATTTTTGTCTTTTTTTGTCATTTTGTGTCTTTTTTTGGTCATTTTGTGTCTTTTTAGGTCAGTTAATATGCCTTGGGCCTTGTGCCAGCAGGAGAGCTTCGTGTCCACGGATTGCTGCCAAGCATGAAGTCTTAATGCTACGACATATATCTTTTTAAAGTCACATGTCAAGGAATGCTTAATTAAGAGGCGTGTGTGATGCTATAGAGAATGCTAAAGGCTGCCATGTTTTTAGCAGTAATCATGTTTGGTGGTGGGATTGTAGAAAAGCCTCACAGAGCCGTGGTCTTGCTCTGCAGGATACAGATAAGGTGTCTCTCCTCATTTCTTCTCCACATTTTATTGGCTGTCAGCGTGCAATGCCCTATAGCTTCCCAGTGCACCATAAAATCAAAAACCGTAGTCTCACCTCAGGTTTGAATAAATTAGCAGAACATTGTCTTCTTATGATGGCCTCTTGAAAAAAAAGGCACACTGCTGGCTATAAATGTTCATGAAGAAGTCCAGTTTCTGCACTCGAACAGCATTACTGGTATTATAAAGTGCCATTATTCCTGACAGCCTGCCAGGTTGGTGACAGCAAAGTGCATCAGCTTTACTGCCACCTCTGAGAAGGCAGCAGAGAGGCAAGAAACAAACAGCTTGCAAAACTAAGGTGAGCTATAACACCATTTCAAAATCAATACATCTCCTTGCTGTATTTCTCTGCATCATGGCAAAACCTGTTGAGAAGAAAAAAAAAAAGAATAAAGTAACTTTTAGGAATGGAGAACCTAATTTATCCTTCAGTAAATGTCATTCACCACCTGGCCTCCCGACCCCGTGGAGACATCATTTGGTATTTGGAACACTCTAAAGAAATATGGCACTACTTTTTCTAAAAATGCAGGAAAGTGAAGGCTGCATTGGAAGTCTTTCAGGAAAACAGTTTTCTCTACAGCTACAGAATGTGTTCTCATGGCTGGTTGCTGTTGCACTACTTTTTGTAAAATGCAGGTCATTTTGTGTCTTTTAGGTCATTTTGTGTCTTTTTTTGATCATATTGTTTCTTTTTTTGGTCATTGTGTGTCTTTTTTGGTCATTTTGTGTCTTTTTTTGGTCATTTTTTGTCTTTTTTTGATCATTTTGTAGTCAATTTTATTTTTTTTTTGGTCATTTTGTTTCTTTTTTTGGTCATTTTGTGTCTTTTTTAGGTAATTTTGTGTCTTTTTTTGATCATTTTGCGGTCAATTTGTGTCTTTTTTGGTCATTTTGTGTCTTTTTTGGGTGATCTGAACTGAGATTCTGTGTCATTCACCACCTGGCCTCCAGACTGCACCTCGACCCCGTGGAGACATCATTTGGTATTTGGAACACTCTAAAGAAATATGGCACTACTTTTTGTAAAATGCAGGAAAGTGAAGGCTGCATTGGAAGTCTTTCAGAAAAACAGTCTTCTGTTCAGCTACAGAATGTGTTCTCGTGGCTGGTTGCTGTTGCAGTGAAACAGAGAAAAGCCTGGTGTTGAATTGACAGCATAGCAGTTACATCGAATAGGATCAACTCCGTTGAGCACTGTTATTTCATAAATTGACCAAAAAAGACACAAAAGGACCAAAAAAAGACACAAAATGACTAAAGAAAGACACAAATTGACCAATACAGACATAAAAAAAGCAAAAAAAGACACAAAATGACTAAAAAAAGACACAGAATGACCAAAAAAAGGAAACAAAATGACCAAAAAAGACACAAATTGATCAAAAAAGACACAAAAGGACCAAAAGACACAAAATGACTAAAAAAAAGACACAAATTGACCAAAAAAGACACAAAAGGACCAAAAAAAGACACAAAATGACAAAAAAAAGGAAACAAAATGACCAAATATGGTACTACTTTTTGTAAAATGCAGGAAAGTGAAGGCTGCATTGGAAGTCTTTCAGGAAAACAGTTTTCTGTTCAGCTACAGAATGTGTTCTCGTGGCTGGTTGCTGTTGCAGTGAAACAGAAAAAAGTCTGGTGTTGAATTGACAGCATAGCATTTACATCGAATAAGATCAACTCCGTTGAGCACTGTTATTTCATAAATTGGAGTCCATTTTTCATTTTAGTCATTATTCTGCAGAAATGGCAGTTCTCACATCGGGTCAAACATCTGTTACACCTGAATAAACTCAACTACTTGGCGAAAAAGCAATTTCCAGGCTTTTATATTCAGGCTTTTATATTTTGAAAATTAATTTCTGCTTTGTTCACAATGGTTTTTTAAATTGAGCTGTAGGCTGTATGGGATGTGGAGTTAATTGTGTAACACTTCCATATAGCAGTGCAGATGTACAGATTTCAGTGTTTTTGTGTAATCCACTTCACATCAAGATATTTCAAAGTGATTTTACGTGAGCTGTGTTGATGGTATAAAGGAACAAAATTAACCTCAGTGTGTGTTAGGTGAGATTCACTATTTGAGAGATGATACTATTGATAGAACAGAGTTAGCAGCTCTACTGGGACACTGAGGCTTTGTTAAAGGTGTGCTACCAATGCACTGGGCTTTCCATTAACCCCAATGTAAACTCATCTGAGGCAATATCAGATGCTTAGAGTAACATATGTTATATAAAGAATGCAAAGGATGTTTAAAAAGGATGTTTAAAACAAACTCTGAACTCTGGCTCAGGACCTGCGTTCAGTAGCTGAGCAGGGGAAGTAATCAGTTTTTAGCCCAACCCTGTTCTTTAACCCTAAAATTAGCAACCTGGTCTTACAGGAATCTGTGAAATAGCCACGGAATCACTCAAATTTCCACGAAATTGACACGGATTTCGCTACAATGCAAGTTAATGACAGTCATATCCCGTGGCTATTCCAACATACAAAGTGATTATGTACATTCACTGAGTGAATATTTAGAAAATAAAAACATATATTTCTCCCTAGAAATGTGATCAAAATCCATTTTTATGCAGAAACTAAGTCAAAATATTGTTTTTTTCACTAAAAATGAGAGAACTGTCCGCCATGTTTTTTGTTCTGACCGCCGGGACCTTGAAAGTCACGTGACTTGGAACAAACCAAGAGGAACAAATATCCATGGAATAGCCACGGGATATGACTGTCATTAACTTGCATTGTAGCGAAATCCGTGTCAGTTTCACGGAAATTTGAGTACATGGGTGCTGCTTCCCTTATCCCTAGACACCAACATGGGTTGTAACAATTAGTCACATGTTAGTTAACCATTTCCTGTAAACATGGAAGTTTATCTTTAAAACCACTACTGATGTAACCTGCAGAAAGTGAAACGCCAGCCCCAACAAAACCTACCTAACAAGTCCTTTTCCTTTTTTGGTAATTTTGTGTCTTTTTTGATCATTTTGTGGTCAATTTGTGTCTTTTTTAGTCATTTTGTTTCCTTTTTTTTGGTCATTTTGTGTCTTTTTTTGGTCATTTTGTGTCTTTTCTGGTAGTTTTGTTTCCTTTTTTGGTCATTTTGTGTCTTTTTTGATCATTTTGTGGTCAATTTGTGTCTTTATTGGTCATTTTGTTTCCTTTTTTTGGTCATTTTGTGTCTTTTTTTGGTAATTTTGTGTCTTTTCTGATAGTTTTGTTTCCTTTTTTGGTCATTTTGTGTCTTTTTTGATCATTTTGTGGTCAATTTGTGTCATTATTGGTCATTTTGTTTCCTTTTTTTGGTAATTTTGTTTCTTTTTTGGGTGATCTGAACTGTGTGTGTGAGATTGTGTTCAGTGAGCGGGGGTCACGGACAACATGCATCTTAAATTGGGGGTCACGACTCAAAAAGGTTGAGAACTACTGCATTAATCTATACATTTACATTGTTTGAATGTGTTCTTCATCTGAAGTCTGAGATGTGTTCTACATTGCCGTTCTTTACCTATTTCCTTTTACATTTCGATTTTCACATGCGTCAATTTTTCATGTAAGCAGTGACCAGCTGAGAAAAAAGGAAAGCTGGAGTGAATGGAGGAAAAACAAAACAGAAAGAGATGCAGCAAAACCAAGAGCCAGAGAGGAAAATGTTCATGATGGAGGGACAAATAGAACAGCAGGAACACCGAGAGTGGGAGAGCCAGAAAAAAAGGGAATGTTTGCACACTGTATGTGTTACTTTTTTGGATATGGCCATTAGATGAGATGGATGTCCTTGAACCCTGGTCTGTGCCAACAGGTATCTCTTGCTAACACACCGCCCCTCCACTGGTAATTACACTGGGAGGTCTACAGCAGGTGGCACGGGGCTGAGCAGAATTTACATAAATCTGCATGTGTCACTGGGCCTGGCTGCAGCCTCTGGCACTCAGTATGAATCACACTCACACTCAGCAGACAATTTGTTCAAATTTAACAAAATGGATGGAGTGTAAAATAGTATCAATGCTCCCTCTGAAAGCCATACATGTACTGAATTATTTGTGCTAATAAATGGCTTTCACTTGCAAGCAATACACAAAATCATCCATGTAGACCAGGGGTGTCAAACTCTGGCCCGGGGGCCAAATTTGGCCCGCAGTGTAATTTTATTTGGCCCGCAAGGCAATACCAAATTATTATATTATTATTGTACTAGAAAAGCTGACCCGCCGGTATTATACGGCGCATTTACCGCTAATACTAGATTTATTATTGTTATTTTTTTTTTAAATGTATTAACCTGTTGAAAAACTTTATTTTGATATTTAAATCAGAAAATAGAAAAGAGGCATACGATTTTTATTTAATTTTTATTTAATAAAAATGAATGACATTGATGTGTTTTTTATTTGAAATTTGATTTTGCATGTCTGCACTATTTAGTTATATATTGTATGTTTATAAGCGTTGCTGGTTCCATATTTAATGTTAAAGCAAAACATGTTTGGTATATATTAAAAGGTTTATTTGTTCAATGTTGGCCCGCGATTTTATTCAAGTTTTACATTTTGGCCCATTGTGTATTTGAGTTTGACACCCCTGATGTACACACACTGTTTTATCACTTTGATTAGTATTACAACACACTTGCAATTGATCCATCCAAGCATTATAGAGAAGTCGCTGTCATAACTATGATACAAATCAAACTTTGTTCAAGTTGAACGGGGAAAATCATGCGCCTTATTTGTTTCCTTTGTGCTTTTCTTTCATATGTTGTTTTTCATCATGGTGTTATTGTTTTTCAACATGCTGTTCAGGTTTAGTGCCTGCTGAGGTGTAGTGTTTGTGCAAGTGCTTTGAATTTTTAAGAGACACTTAAAAATGATCAAAAACCATATAGCATTTGTGTTGTGCAGCTATAAATCAACAACAACACAGCACACTTTATGGCACCTGCAAGCTGTGTCTCCTGAAAACCCACTCTAAGCATGCACATACATTTATGTCTGCTCTGTATGTGTGGAAGTGTATGTGTGTGGCATGCCTTTGCTGCTGTCCATAACTTGTGAGCAGTGGGACCCCCTATGGTGAGAGGTGTTTCTGCTGACAGGAGCATATTCAAGGTAATAGAAGCACTCTGTCGTCCCGGAGCAGCGCACTAAAGCAGAACTGAGTTCTGTCTCCTACTACACGCGCCACTGAACCTCCAGATGACAAAATGCCTCACTGGCTGACCGAATCAAACACAATAAAGCCGGAAAAAGAAGGAAAAGAAGATTGAACAAGAAAATGCTTAGATTTGTAGCATTTTTCTGTCTAGGTAGGAAATTATGTATTTCCAGCTGGAAAAGCTGCCTGTCAGTGGAGTGCCACTTAAAAAGGTTGTGCTGTATAACACCCCTTAAAGCACTGCATGACACTGCAGCCATAGAAGAAGGAAATGTGCTACTGTTGTGTATATAGATACAGCATTATGTGCATGTCACTGAAGCAGGTAATGATATGCCTTGTAATGTGGAGAGCAACACAGTGGGATGACGAAATAAAAAAAGAATAATGGGAGAGGAATGAAAACAAGCTCCACAATAAATGACAGACTGCATTAACAAGCTATAAATTATTCCCATTTGAATTTACATATTTCCGTTGTATTTCATCATATTGTACACATAAAACAACAACTCAGTGCAGAAGTGAATGTATTATTGAGCGTATGAATTAGTGAAAACTTCCCCAGCTTTGTAGTAAAATTACCGTTGGCTGGCTGCACCTTGTCGATCTCTGTGCCGGCAGCCATAACTCACAAGCCCAGAGGAGCAGACTGCTAGCCAGCAGACATTATTGCTGATCTCTGTGGAGAGTGGAGCTGTGCAGATAGGCATTGCCGGAGGCTCCCAGAGGAGCACACCGGACCAATAAGTTGTGGCAGCAATATGGAGTTGAGATTGGTCTTCTGTGGACGGGGTTCTGCAGTGCAGGAGTCTGCAGGGAATGCGCGGGCCGCGGTTGCAACAAAAGGGTGATGAGGCTTCCTCCCGATTGGCTCAGAGATGGAGCTGAGCCTCCACCCTCCGCAGTGAACCTCTACGACCTCCCTCTCAACTCCCTCTCAATTCTGTAATGTTTAGATTATAAACCTACTGAGATCAAACATTTTTGCTGCATAAAAAAAAGAGAAAACAGACTCCGTGGCTCTCTGAGTTCTTGGGAAAGCTAAGTCGTCTGGAGCATGGTAACTTGTGTACTGGGACTGAAAAGCTGCAGCAAAATAGTCGCGAGGCAAACACACACACACACACATGCATATGAGCAGACAACACACACACACACACACACACACACACGCTTAACTGAGCAGCCCAAAGCTGTCTTCAGGGACGGAACAAAAGAAGAAAAAAAGAAAGACTTGTAAATATCACCCAATCAAGGAGAATAATTCATACACAGACACAAATTATATTGTTGTTGTTGTTTTTGTGGTACAAAGACAGGACCAGTTCTGTTTTGTGTTTGTGATACAACAAAACAACCTATACACACACACACACACACACACACACTGATACACACTCACAGCATCACCTTGACCTGGAGGGAGCTTGGCTTTTCTCTGCTCAGCTCCAGTGAATGTTGCGATTCGAATCCTGAGGCAGGCAGACTGAGGCTTTTTATTTATGTGTTTGTGTGTCTGTACTCCCACATGCAGATTTGTGTTGTGGAATGCCAGAATTTAAGAGAGAGAGAGAGAGAGAGAGAGAGAGCAACTTCAAAGTGCAGCAGAGAAAGTGAAGTTGGTTGTGTCCGTGTCCACTGACCTTGTATAAGCGCCTGGCCTTTCTGGAAAGCTCCGCTGAACGCCACCTGGTAGTGTTTGACCTGGAAGCCAGGTACACAGCCCTCATGGCCTCCATCCTCTTGGCCACCCACACGGGCAACCTGCAACACACAGAACAAAGAACAGGTCAAATCAATACACATGAGCACACGCTTTCTGTGCAGATAATCCTGACAGGCACAGGTGGGGGGATAGAAGAACTATATAAATAATTTTCCCTTTAAAGACCTAATCCTCGTTAATCCTAAAAGCAACAACAGAAGGCTGGAGCAGATATATAAATATGCAGTGATATAGTTAAATCAATACTTCTACCAGCAAATAGTATTATTGGCTTTATAAAAAAAGAGTCCTCTACCAAATAAGTATTGCATGATTATAAAGTTTATAAAAATGATCACAATCAATCAAAACCAGACATCAGCACAAAAAAATAAAAATAAAAAGAGCTTCTTGGGACACCTCAGCTTTGTGCTGCTATCACGCTACACTGCCCATGATAACCATAGTGTCACAATACAGCAATTCTGCAATTCTCTATACATTGCAAGTCATCCACAATACATTAGCAATAAGCTTCCATTATTAGTCCCACAATGGTGAAATTCAACCTCTGCATTTAACCCATCCTTTCTACACACCATGCTTAGGAGCAGTGGGCAGCACATTC
Organism: Centropristis striata; assembly: GCF_030273125.1. Lineage (NCBI taxonomy): Eukaryota > Metazoa > Chordata > Actinopteri > Perciformes > Serranidae > Centropristis > Centropristis striata. Next base: position 23,529,273 of record NC_081522.1, read on the forward strand.
CTGCACCCGGAGCAGTGGAGGGTTAGGTGCCTTGCTCAAGGGCGCTTCAGTTCTTGACCTGTCAGTCCATTTTTCTAACCTCTAGATCAGTAGTTCTCAATCTTTTTGAGTCGAGACCCCCAATTTAACATGCATGTTGTCCGTGACCCCCACTCACTGAACACAATCTCACACGCACAGTTCAGATCACCCAAAAAAGAAACAAAATGACCAAAAAAAGACACAAAATGACCAAAAAAGACACAAAATGACCAAAAAAGACACAAAATGACCAAAAAAGGAAACAAAATGACCCAAAAAAGACAAAATGACCCAAAAAAAGAAAAAAAAAAGACCAAAAAAAGACACAAAATGACAAAAAAAAAGACACAAAATGAACAAAAAAAGGAAACAAAATGACAAAAAAAGACACAAAATGACCAAAAAAGACACAAAATGACAAAAAAAAGACACAAAATGACCAAAAAAGGAAACAAAATGACCCAAAAAAGACACAAAATGACTAAAAAAAAGACACAAAATGACTAAAAAAAAAGACACAAAATGACCAAAAAAAGGAAACAAAATTACCAAAAAAGACACAAATTGACCAGAAACTGATCAAAATTACCAAAAAAGACACAAAATGACTTGGTTGAAAAATGAAAATGAAAAATGATTTGGCGACCCCCAGAAATCATCTCGCGATTCCCAATTGGGGTCCCGACCCCAAGGTTGAGAATTGCTGCTCTAGATCATGGACTTACAATATCTGTGTAACTGAAGACAAAATAAATTCCCCTAAAAAGGCAAAAAGCAGGGATTATATATTTATTCACTGCATCATGGCGTCAGTTTGACGGAATTTGACAACCGAGATGTAACAATGTACAACAAAGTACAAAGAGTCTCACTTTAGTGCCTGTTTAACAGACACACAAACACACACACACACTGACTGCCAACAGTCCAATGTGACAACATGACGACTGGAAGTGACAGAGTTATGTAAAAATGTGATGCAAGAATGTTAAGTGATGTTTGAACAGCTTGGACATGAACTCTGTTCTCCTGGGTGAAAGTAGTGGGTTTGTCTGACCCGTCCACCACCCCTCCCTAACTTTAGTGCTTTACACTCCGCTTCTGCGTCACTAGGGCCGGTAGAGGGTGCCAGTAACTCCAAGCGTAACCATGGGGATGGATGGGCGTATCATATGCACCAAAATAGGATTTTTGCATGTCATTTTAATGTCTAAGGTTGTGTTATTTGGATGCAAATTTAAGAGAATGGGCTGCACCAGGAGTCATTAAGTACTAACCCTCATGACTTCCGGTCATGGCGGGGAGGTAGACGGACACGCACCACAAGTCAATGACTATTTAACCAAATATACACCACATCGTAGACAGTCCTGTTATGCCCTGGGTCACAATAGAAAGATCCACTACATCCCCATTACCTCTAAATCTCTACTTATATGCAGATACTTCGACAAATATGCTAAAAAAAAGTACCCATAACCCATTTGTCAAAAACACTATTAAGGTGTGGTATAAAGTGCAAGCGCACTTAAATGCAAGGTCAGATATGTCAGGTTTCACACCAATATGGGGAAACCGTAGATTTTCTCCAGGCAGAGGTGACCCTGGCTTTAGACTCTGGGCAGAGAGAGGGATTGGCAAAATTTTGGATATGTATAACGACAAGGGTATTCTTCATAGCTTTGAGGATTTGCAAAGAAATTACAATATACCTGAAAAGCACTTCTTTAAATATCTACAAATAAGGAACTACATTCTAAAAGCATCTTCAGGGCCATGGCTAGGTATCCTTTTTGTATGAAATGATTGTGGATGCATCTAAAGAATCCTCGTACAGTAAAAGATTGTCATAATGCACAATGTCAGACTATTAACACCAGATTGAAACTATTACAATTTAAATGGATTATACGCACATACATCACTCCTGCCCTGTTACATCGCTTTGATAACAATAATCCTGATTTCTGTATTAAATGCAGCCAAGAAGAAAGAACATTATTACACTGCCTATGGAGTTGCCCCAAAATTAAAAAATTCTGGGAAAAGGTCATACAAACTACATCTGATATTATCTCTATCAAACTGCCTGTCTGCCCTCGGGTATTTATCCTCGGACTACTTCCAGCGGAGTTAGGAGTGTCAGGTGTGAATAAAAAGATTGTCATTTTGTTCTCACTTCAGGCTAAACACTGTATAGCAACTTCCTGGAAGAGCACTGAACCTCCCACAGTTAAACATTGGTTTAACAGTCTTTCCAATGTTCTAGCCATGGAGAAGTTAGGGAAAAATACAGCGCTATTTTAAGCTATGGGGACAATTTATTGAATATCTTGAAAGTCACCAATCAAGATGTTGAACACTTGAAAAGGACAATGAAGTGTATAAAGAAAATGTAATATCCAATAGCAGCTACATAGGAAACACAGGGTTATAATTTTATTGTTATTTTATTTCATTATTATTATTATTATTTTTTATTTATCTATTGTTTTTGTTTTTTTCTTTGTTTCAGTGGTTCTTGGTTTTGTCTTTTCTTTATCTGTGAATGTGGGCATGTAAACCCTCATTAATGTATGTGTCATGTTAATTCTAAAAACCCAATAAATATAAATAAAAAAAAGAAAAAAAGAAAAGTATTTACTCTGGTCAGTCAAATTCCTGGCCAATACATTTTCCATGCTTTAGTCAAAATATATGAATATTTGGAGCCAGCTTCTTGTAATCACAAGAGAGGATGAAACATTTCTGAATCAATATTTTTGTAAACTAATAAGATGTATTATGTTTAAGTCAGATGCTAATCGCTATTAGCTCATTAGTGCCTGACATGTTGGTATTTATTTCAATGAAGTAACAGCTGTTACTGTTTGTTGCAAGTATATGTAACATTAATAATGTCAGCTATTTTAAAGTTCAAACCAACTGCGCTTGAGAAGTAAAGAGCTATGATGAATAAAGACTGAGAAGAGAAACAGAAAGAAAAACAGCTGTCAATAAAACACGGCTGTAAATATGTATAGCTCCAGTACTTGCATAGCTTATAATAAACCTATATTATTTATGTAGACATACTTTATAAAGATGTGGGATTTTTTTCTACCATATATTCATCTTCTTCTATGTCAGTATTTACATACAGGTAACTAAAAACAAACAACAAAGAAAGACTTGTTTCACAGTCAGAAGAAACATCACACTTTGGCATTTAGCCCCATAATTATTTTGTTTGGTGATGGTGTAACGAGCTTACACTGATGTTAAATAAAACAACTATGACTTAATTCAGGTTCCATTTCAAAAGAGTGTGTTTAATAGTTTCTCTTTTTTTTCTCTAAACATTGTGATGGGAAGGTTCAAGATGTCATTTGGCTGGTATCTAAAATTGTACTTTTCAAATTAAAACAGACTAAAAATGGTTGTGTTTGACTTTTCATTGACCCATTTTTCTCCTACAAATTACATTTATTCAAATATAAAAATAATTCAGGTAAGAAAAAGCACTTCAACCTCTCTTTTGAAAAACAAAAGAAGGGTGTTCCCATGGAGATTCGACTAAAAAATGCCTCAACTGATTCTCAGATAGTGACCAAACATGGTAGGATCAGAACTATTCAGATTATATGTAGATATGTGATGTATTAATTCTAAGATGAGTGCCCTATGCTGTTTCCTGCAGGTTATTATTTATATTTTCACATTGTATTATTTTAAACAGTGACCTATTTACTGATGCAAAGTTCAACAGTAATATGAATAATTAACTTGTGCATATTCATGTGCAAGTTTACTTGGAGAATTATTGCGCTTTCTCACAAATTATGTATTGGAGGAAGGAAAGAAATGTGGATGACTGAATGCACTGTGGACAATTCTCAAGATAATTTCCAATACATTACATTTTCTTCAGATTTAAGTTGAACATCTGTCCATCAGATTGAGTTCTGGTCAAAAATATATTGTTTGCTGTCAGTTAAAATTCCAGGATGAAATTTAGCCCTGTGCAGTACTCCAAGAAGGGAAGGCAATAGAGATGCTGGAAAATAATAATAATAACTAGAAAATTTCATCTGGGGAAATTTTGAAAGGGCCACGGGGGCTACTGCCGGTGTGTGTACACTATGATGAGATTCTTCAGAGATTTCAAACTATGCCCTTTAACCTCAAAATGTGTGTGTGCGTGCGTGCGTGAGTTTGAAGCATGTGTATGCATGTGTGAGGAGTGTGCGTGCTTAAGCACATGTGTGTGTGTATCTGTAACTGTAATCACATCAAAGATCAAAGGCAATCAGATCAAAGCAATCAACAGAAGTAACTGACACCTGATAATGTCCCGGAACATTGACAGGCTGGAATTTCTGGCCTCGAACAGAAAGCATTACCTATCATTGATCTGACTTCACTTTGAGCGTCCCGAGTTCTTCCTGAACGTCTACATATGATTTTTTTAAGAAAAATGAAAAAATAGCTTTGTTAGAGCGATCTAAAAAAACTCTTCCATCTTCCTTTTTTCTGAAATCTTCCTGCATTTTTAATATGGGAGCCAATGAGGCTGTTGGTGGTGTTGGTGGCGCATCTTTGCGTCGTACGCCCAAACTATAACTCTGACAGCTTTACCAGAGGATTGTGAGGGAGAAGACAAATTTTCCTACGTTTCTATGTATAAATTATTTCTGTAGAGTGGAATTTGCGGCCCGGAGCGCAGTTTTCAAATTTATTTTTTGACAATTTTTTCTCTCCCTCTACACTCTGAGCGATGACATCACACACTGTGAAACGAACATTCCGTGCAATACACACCCATGATAATCTCAGAATTTATCCAAAAATGATCATGGTCATTGAACAGGGATTGATAAAAAACTATATGACCTATCGAAACGTGGATTAATACACCGATACACAAGACTTGTGTCTACTGTTTAAAGTTTAAATGGAGTCTCTAGGTGAAATTATGCCGGAGAAGTAGACGTTTAAAAATCTCCAATTTTGGGCAGTTTTTCGCGACTTATGTCGCGAAAAATTTGTATTCTGTAGAGAAAAGTAATAGCACACCGATCCCGATCAAGCCGCACGTTTTGATATATAATTTGTCCTGCAACTATTCAAGTTGTAGGACTAGTAGCGGGACGAAATTCTGTCCGTAAGAGGAAGAAGAAGACATCCACAGTATAACAGTAGTGCAGCACTGGTCCCTACAGCTATTGCTGTATGGGACCAGTGCTTGGTGCGATTGCCCTGACGCCCTAATAAATCAGGGTATGCTTTAGGTCAGGGCTACCTTGTGATTGACAAGTCACTACCACAGCACACTGTGTGTTTTTGTCTTTAAACTTTTTCCTTTCCCAGGGTGTTTTCAGCTCAACCATCTTTATTGTAAGATTTTGTTCACTTAACAATATCTGGTTCAGTGTTTGGCTCCACTACATAATACTTCAAGGAGTCAGTTGTTGTTTTTTTTAATGATGTTAGGTAGCTAGCTAGTTAGCCCTGGTTGCAATAACCAATATAGGGATTGCCTTGACCCAAGAAGGTGACTGCCAAAATGCCCAACTTGAGTCCACAAACCAATGGGTAGATCAGTTCTTAACAAAATGTGAAATAGCCATAAGTGGAATAGTCATAAGACATTGTTATTTAGTTGTTAACTTGTTTAGTCTCATTGACATAATGATATTATAATATAAATGTGACATGAATGGGCAAAGTTTCCCTTTAGTCTCCCTTTGTCTTGCTCTGAAGCAGCCGATGGAAAGAGAAGACAGTTTTGAGTGATTTTGGCAGAGCTCTTGTGCTCCAGGATGAGAAACAGTTGGTACTGTGTGTAATTGATGAGTACTTTATCAATCTTGGTAAGATGCCTTGAAACATTATTTCCTCTTGTCTGAATGACAATTATGCTTCATCTTCTTCTTCATTGGGGGAATATGTTAGGTTAAGGGTATATATTAGGGCCGCAACTCAACATATTTCATGTTACCATGCATTTCTTGTCTTACATCAGTGGGATACTTGCAATGGTATTTACAAAAACAGATTCTCTGTGGCTCAAAAATTGAAAGACACCAAGTGGACAGTCCTTAACCCTTTATCAGGCACTCATTGAAATACTTGGAAATTCACAATTTCAACCCTAAAGTGTCATTGCAGGACACTTCAAGACCTTTATACTTCTGTGACATTTTTAAAAATATAAATTTTTTATGTTGAAAATAAAGATCAATGAAGTGACCATATATGGTTCCTTGCCTGTCTAGGGTAAAACATTTTTAAAAAGGAGTATGTATAAAAAATATAGGAAAGACGCATATAGACTTAATGGAACATTTATAACACATGTATATATGTTTATATTTGTTATTTATGTTATATATTAAAAAAAAAAACGTACTTCGCGCGTCCGGTGAAAGAGGGAAATTCGAAAGGCTCATGGCCGCTGCTGATTGGTCCGATGGTGTGATGTCACTATCTGTGACATAGCCTAATATTTGCTGATTGGCTGAGAGAAGTCACGTGGTTCTCCGACCTCACTGAGCTGCATAGCAACGCCATTTTGGATGTCCGCGGAAGTGACCATATATAGTTCCTTACCGGATAAAGGGTTAAACAATATTTTTCAGAAAGAAATTTCAGAATCTTCTGATAGGGCAGTTTAGAAGTTGATTGAGAATGCAGCTGTGATTTAATTGGTAGTGCACCTGCTTAGCCAGTGCCTTTATGCATATCTATACCATTAGATATTTTAAAGCAATTTAGCCAAGACCTCAGAAAGATAATTGTGGTCTTACACAAGTCTGATTCATCTCAAGGAGTTATTTCCAAGTGACTGACCTGAAAGGAAAATACGTCATCAATGCTGGCCATGTGGTGGTCGTTTTAATAATGGATCACTAACGGTCAAAAATTGGACAGGAGCATTGATGTAAGTGGTTGGGGTCCAAGAGAAACCATGTCTGATCTCTATTTGGACAGAAGATTCCAACCTGGTCTCACAGGAATCCGTGAAATAGCCATGGATTTGCTTAACTCAAAATCCGTGGAATAGCCACGGAATCACTCAAATTTCCATGAAACTGACATGGATTTCGCTACAATGCAAGTTAATGACAGTCATATCCCGTGGCTATTCCAACATACAAAGTGATTATGTACATTCACTGAGTGAATATTTAGAAAATAAAACACATATTTCTCGCTAGAAATGGGATCAAAATCCATTTTTATGCAGAAACTAAGTCAAAATATTGATTTTTTTCACTAAAAATGAGAGCTGTCCACCATGTTTTTTGTTCTGACCGCCGGGACCTTGAAAGTCACGTGACTTGGAACAAACCAATAGGAACAAATATCAAATGTCATTAACTTGCATTGTAGCGAAACCCGTGTCAGTTTCACGGAAATTTGAGTGAATCCGTGGCTATTCCACGGATTTTGAGTTAAGCGAATCTGTGGCTTTTTCACGGATTCCTGTGAGACCATGTTGGAAGATTCAGTCCAAAGAAAACTTGATGATCTGATCGCCAAAGACACATTTTCAAACCAAGTGTAATCAGGGTCAATGATTGGGGCGTTATGTGGAGGAACAAGGGTTTCCTTCTAAGTGACACCATCCCAATTGTGAAGCATTATGTTGTGGGGTGGTTCTGCTGGAAATTGGAGTGCTGCACTCCATGAAATAGATGGCATCATGGAGACGGAGGAGGATTGGAGTGCCCATCACAAAGCCCTTACTTGAATCAGGTTGAGAGTTTGTGGATGGAACGGAAAAGGCCTGTCCACAAACCTGACAATCTGATGCTCTACACTCAAATTATTATTTTTTTAAAGAATAACGGTTAAGTTAAAATGAATAAATCATGTGTTTTACAGAATGTAAAACTGCATGTGCAAGAGCTTGTTAAAAGTGAGGATATGAATATTAAGAGATGGTTATGATGGGACACGATATAGGCTAGACTTTCACAATATGCCAATGAAAATAAGTAAGAAACAAAGGCTACTAGTCTATTCGTCACACATTCACTGCTGCACTGTCTTAGTGCCCAGGGTGGATATCTATATCTATATATCTATATATATATATATACACTACGGGTCAAAAGTTTTAGAACACCCCAATTTTTCCAGTTTTTTATTGAAATTCAAGCAGTTCAAGTCAAATGAACAGCTTGAAAGGGTACAAAGGTAAGTGGTGAACTGCCAGAGGTAAATAAAGAAAGGTAAGCTTAACCAAAACTGAAAAATAATGTACATTTCAGAATTATACAAGTAGGCCTTTTTCAGGGAACAAGAAATGGATTAACAACTTAACTCTATGGAGTCTTGGGCTATTTTGTCCATTTTTTAATTCTTTTCATATCTTTGTAAGTCATTTTGTGTCTTTTTTTGGTCATTTTGTGTCTTTTGGTGTCTTTTTTTGTCATTTTGTGTCTTTTTTTAGTCCTTTAGTCCAACATAAAATGTGATTTTGAATCTTTTTTTTTACTTTCAAAACACTATCATGCTCAATAAAGAATTTTAAATGTTGCAAATGTGCATTAATTTCAGAGTACACTGAGACATTAAACTGCATAATTTTCAATTAAATTCTGGAAAAGTTGGTGTGTTCTAAAACTTTTGACCGGTAGTGTATATATATGTATGAAATATGTGTGTGGAGTTGTTGAGTTAAATTGGAATATCATTAGCCTAGGTAGGTAGGTATTTAAACACATGGCTTCAGCTGTAAGTGTATTAGCATCCAATTATTATTTTTCTCATCAAATCTTCTCGATATCTCTGGGGGAGTTGCGAGAGAACGGGTCAAGAGTGATAAGGATGAGCAGGTGGGATGTCACTGGTTGACATTGATGACAGATGGCTCAGATTGGCAGATATGCATCACGTATGCCATGCTATATGGTGTATCTAATTACAGAAGCTACTGTCTGAGGATAGTCCAGCAATTGTGGCTTGAATTCTTTGCAAAACACTGTTTAACTGTATACAGAATTCCCACGCCTTAGCATTTAGTTTTTCTGAAAATGCAACATTTTTTACATTAACTTAATATTTTACACCAGCACTAGAAAATTAATAGAGAAGAGCTTGAGGTCATTTTGTTGGCTGAAATTTGACTTTAATCACAAATTCATCAAATACACGAAAATCATGTGGATTTGTGGCGTGTGCTAAAATCATCAAGCTTTTTGTTTTAATTCAATTCAATTCAACTTTATTTATAGAGCACATTTCATGCACAAGGCAGACTCAATGTGCTTCACAATGTATACACATAATTACAGTTAAAAAAAATAAAAAAAAACACAGAAAAACAAACAAAAATCAATTACAAATTAATTGAAGAGTGCAGGTAGACAAGCTATTCCATATTCACCACATATACAACCACAACCACACATGTTTTAGAGCTGCAATATCTGTAGCATGTCTCATTTTTTTTTGTTTTTTGTTGCAATTTCTGCTTGTGAAGTGGTTCTTTGAATTGTGTAATGGTTCCAAGCACTGTGGCTTCTGTTGCCAATACACAAAGAGTGTGAGGTTACCTATCTCTTGACCTTTGTTAGCCGATAAGTGAGGCATCTCACTATCGGAAATGCTCTCCTCAGAAGCCTCTGTATCATTACTCCAGCCAATGCTGGCAGACAGAAGGCACTTCCTATAAACAGGTTGACTCTGCAGCACTTGTCATTCATGATAAGGTCACTTCCTTTTTACTTCACGCAACAAAGGTGCTCTGGTGTGACACAAGTTGTACTGGATATAAAACCTTCTGTTGTCTTTCATAAATGTGTTTCTGTTATTCACAGTGGAGTAACACTGCCAGCCAAAGGTGGCCAGTGTTTTAATAAGAAGCCAACCTCATGATGTTTACAATCAAATGTATGCAATCTCCCTGGTCGGTTACTTTGTGTTAATTATTCACCAGGTGGTTGTCTAGATGAGAGATAAAACAATTATCACGGTGAAAATGAACCCACTAAGTACTATTTTGGTGTTTGATTAACCTGAAAACTCATAAATCTCACTAATGCAGCTCCATTTTTATTAACACAGGGTTGTTTTTGGTCTGAAAGCCCCCTTATGTATGCAGAGTGGAGATTTGTTCCTGGTATGGGCAGGCTGGCCTACAACAGATTCTTTAATGTAGAATAAAGCAAGCCCAGCAGCATGAGGAACAGAACCATAGACTTTACACACTGCAAAAAAAGAAAAGTTGGGTGAACTCAAAATTTCAAGGCAACAAACTTCGATAAAATTTTAAGTTGGACAATTAAACTAAATATTTTAAGTTTTGTTTTTGAGTTTGCTCAACTCTGAATTCAGATTTTTGTCAACTCAACTGTAAATTGTACTAACTTATAATTTCACATTGTAATAACTTTTAATCCTTACTTCTGCTAACTTCTGCAATGTGCTGAATTGGTACGATTGGAACGCCGCTATGAAATGTCAGCTAATGTTGCTATTGTTTTGAGTTAGCATTGATACGCTAATGGCTACTCTTGTAGCTGTAACAAGCAGTGCCGCTAGCACCAGTTAGCCGCTAGCATCAGTTATCCGCTAGCATCAGTTAGCCGCTAATGACCGAATTTCACCGCTTTCCCGCATATCACAACAAAGAAATAAGAGTTAGCAGAACTATTGTCCCTTGTTTTGAACCCCAACTTAAAGATATAAATCACAACAACTCACAAACTTGTTTTTGAGCAGACAACTGGCTTCCTTTGTTGTGCTAACTTACATTATTGCCCTAAATGTCAACAATTTATATTTCCAAGTTTTACCAACTTAAATCACTGTTTTAGGCCAAAAAATACAAGTTGTTTTTTTTTGCAGTGTGGCAAATCTACAAGAAAAAAAGTCGCAGATTTAAGAGATTTAAAGTGGTGAATCTGCAAGAAAAAAGTTGCTTTTTTCCCCCACTTCTTTCTCGTAAATCTGCAACTTTTTTCTTGTAGATCTGTCACTTTAATCTAGTAAATTTGCAACCTTTTTTTTATTTTGGATATCCGCTGAAGTTACCAAATACGGTTCTTGGCCTGATAAAGGGTTAAAGACAAGGTAAAATAGTTCATTGGATGTGGAATGAAAGTTATATGACACATCATGTGAAAGAAAGACTTTTACACAGTAGTCTAGACGGAATTGTCCAAAAAGTGAAAGTGAGGAGCATTTATGTCGGGAACTGGCCTACTTTACTTATTTCAAGGGTGCTGAATCCAAAAAAAATGGTTCCCAAGCGAAATTTTGAGTTTTTGACCTTCTCATTTGCATATCAAAATGGCGGCCGTTGGTCGTTGGATCATTTTCCCCAAGTTTTTTTGTAAGTAGGCAATCAAAGATGAGGAAATTAAGTTTCTGGATCTATAGTCTAGGGTCAAAGCAAGGATATAGTGGAGGCTCGGTGTCTTTTTTATGTATATATATATATATCTATATATATATATATAGATATATATATGCAAAATACCAACTTTTAAGGTGAAATTAAGCATTATTTGTGTCATTTTTTTAAGGCCGACATAAATATTCAATCAATATCACTTTTAAATGCTCCAGTTGGTATTTTGCATATATATATATATATATATGCATAAAAAAAGGCACTGAGCCTCCACTATATCCTTGCTCTGACCTTAGACTATAGATCCAGAAACTTAATTTCCTCATCTTGATTGCCTACTTACAAAAAAACTAAGGGGAAATGGTCCAATGACAGTGCAAGATGGGCAATTTGGTGGCCATTTTGATACAAATTAGAAGGTCAAAAACTCAAATTTTTTGGACTCAGCACCCTTGAGATATGTAAGGTAGGCCGGTTCCCGACTTATACCCATAAATGCTCCTCACTTCTTATAGGAGGCCTTTATTCTGAAATCCGTCTAGACTACAGCAGCGTTGGGGCTGTCAATGGAGATCTGCCTGCGTGATGAACAAGCTTTGGCAGACGTTCAGCCATAGAGGTCATTACATGTAATGTCCCAGCAAAGTAATCACTGCACCCAGGGGACTTACTGCTTTTCCTGCAGGTGTCAAAAAGGTAATTCAATTCTATCACATGGCTCCCTGACATGAAGGGGTACAATGCTTGTTGGTCCATAAACTCAATCAAGTTGACTTAAGGACCAGAGGTCTTTAAGCATAGCAAGGGTAAATAAATGAGACACACATGCAAATACAGAAAGCGACATCACGCTCTACACACATCTCTCAGCATGACTCAACAACATGAACACCCATTTTAATGTTCATTAAGGGGGAAATATTACAATCCAGCTACCGTGACTCACAGCAGGAAGGCAAAAGCATTAAGGCAACGCAATGCTAATGACAATGTTGTTAGCAAAGGGGACTATTATTGTGGGCAATATGCTCCATCAGGAAACCATTTAAAATGTACTAGACATTCATGGTAGGTCATTCAATTCAAGCCCAGCAGAGTGAATTGGGGCAGTTTATCAACAATGTCCATCTTTATACCTCTCTGAAAAATCCCTTTTACACAAAAAATATTAATTAAAATACAATCTCAAAGGACTGAGAGACTCAACATGTGGACATTATTTTACAGAAGTAGATCTATATCTGTAGGCTTTATATCTGGATCTGTGTGTATGCATGTTTTCAGCACACAAACCATATACAACCCACATGAAACAACCTAATCTTTGTGAGCTGAGAGCTTTATTCCCACAATACATAAAACAGCCAACAAGCTTAAACACATATGAATCAGAGGGCAATGAATACAAATATCCGCATCTGTTATTAGGTGTACATAAATATTAGCATATATGTACCCACAGGGCCTCATGCACAGTTTGACTATTAAAACTATATGTAACGAACATGTGAATTTAAATCTGTCTTTTTGCACTGTGGTAGCTGGGTCCTGATCTGAATGTGCACTGGGTGGGCCTCTGAAAAATATCCCATAACTTAAAATTGTACAATAACTGCTGCCAACATCAAAATTTTGGAACACAAGTCACTCATTTTGGAAATAAATGAGTGATTTGTGATTATATGTCGTAATACAGTATTCAGCCTCTTGCACCCGCTGTTCTTTAAGCTGCTGTAAATTATTTTTTTGCTGCTTGAGGCATGCAAACAAATGGACACATTATTCCCTTTAAAGGTGATGTAGCAACAGTGTTATTGAACTGTTGCTTATTTACACATCCAGCAGTTACAGAGCAACATTAGCATTCATTATGAGTCATCCTGCAGGCCACCTGGTGAGTGTAAATCCAATGTTTCAGTCTTTGTTAGATCTGTTTTTGTCTCGATTTACTAGGTACTCAATAAGCAAATTGCACACAAACTAACTAAATGGATTGACCAATACTGGTGAAACCCAGTCCTGTTGTAGACACTAAAGAGGATATCCAAACAGGAGCTGCCTTTGAAAAATGCACATGGCATGAACAGGTTAATGTCGGGTTAAAGTGCCCATTATTCCCCCATTAGAAAAATGGAAAGGAAAGGTTTTGGAAGTAGAAATAGAAATGTTTACTGAGAATCCAAACAATGAAGAGAATCAGGACTGCAACACACCCAAACATCCACACATGCACAGTCAAACAATGTGTGTAACACCCAAATCACCACATCCTGAACTTCAAAAAATATGTTTTCTCCTGAGGGGTCCAATAAGAGACTTTAATTGATTTCTGTGTTTTCCAGCTTCAGTATCTCGCCTGTTTGATGTCTCTGTGAAGGCATCATTGTTCTGCAGTGATTGGCTCGGTGTGACTTTGCCACAGCACAGCGCTACATAGAGGGATTACTACGGTCCGGTCTAGAGGAAACAAAGAGCCTTGGTTTGCTCGAAAAACAATCTATCCAGCAGGAACAATTATCATGCTCGAGCAATGCTGGACCCGCGGAAAATTGTGTATTGTGTAGCAGCTTAATGAGATGATCGACACAGAGCCAAAAAGATAAATAAATCTGTAAGCATTTAGCGGGATGTGTGGACAGAGCGAGAGAGAGCGGCGAGGCCAACTGCAAATAGGCCGGTAATCCAGAGGATAAGTGTCAGAGAGCAGGATCATTTCAATCTGGACCATTTGGATCCAATACAGTTGGACATAAAAATAGAAATAAAAAAACTAACATACACAGGCCCATCTGGCAGCCTATTTCCACTTTAATTATCCAGTTCTGACTAGAATTTCTGGCAGAAAATATCCTAAAATAATGCAACAGTTACACTAAGTTATTGATGAGCTAGATCTTTTTTAAGGCCCAACCCACAGCCCTTTATCCACACCATCTTGTTCCATTTGTGTCCCTTCAGTTTAAATGCTAAAAACCTAAATGCTAAAAAAAACACTAACACTCACATGCATACACACACACACACACAGATTCATGAACACGCATACATGCACCACCCCTTATTTTCTCATTAGTCTATTTTAGTATATCTTAGTTTTTTGTGTGTGTGTGTGTGTGTCGTTAGTTTGTTGTTTATTCCTTTTCTTAGAGATCCTCATTTGGGGAATACCAGTTTGCCTTGTATATATGTTTGTCTGTTTACCCTATGTTTTGTTATTTACTTTGTGAATATATACCTTGGAAAAAAAGGGGGAAAAATGCAAGGTACAATATTGTAAAGAAAACAAAATGACTGATTATGTTTGTGAAAGTAAGAAGCCTTGCAATAAAGTATTAAAAAACAAGCACAGACAACATGCAAATATCAAAAATTAAGAGCAGAGCAGAAACACTGATTAATCATGTTTATGTTGCAAGATGTAATGTGTCATTTTTAGCTTTAATATAAATGAATAATATTATTCTGACTCATTATTTCAGAGCCTGAGTGACTTTTTTTTTTGTCATTAGTTTGTTGTTTATTCCTTTTCTTGGAGATCCTCATTTGGGGAATACCAGTTTGTCTTGTATATATGTTTGTCTGTTTACCCTATGTTTTGTTATTTACTTTGTGAATATATACCTTGGAAAAAAAGGGGGAAAAATGCAAGGTACAATATTGTAAAGAAAACAAAATGATTATGTTTGTGAAAGTAAGAAGCCTTGCAATAAAGTATTAAAAAAAGTTTCACCTAAATGTCACTGATTCTTAATAACATATAAGTGGGTATAAATGTTCCAATATGTTTTATAAAGCTTAACTGATGCCATTAAGGTTAAGGTTATTGTTGTTGTGCTACCACTTGAGCAGCGGACATTTCTATCATTCATCCATTACTTGGAGTTAATCATCTTTTCCATTCATCCAACCACTTATCCTTTACTTTTAGGTAATTACGTCAACTGTTTATCCAGAACTTAAGTTATGTCTGACATAACTGAAGTTATGTCAGACATATATTCATGACCTACTTAAATATCTGCTGTGAGAGAGGATTGAGAGGGATTATTTTTCTATATTTTCTTTTAGGAAAATCCTGCATGTTATACCTTTAACTCATTTTTCATTATAGTTTTCACAATTTCAATTCTAATTTGAAAATCAATCCAAATATGCGTTCAATTTCAATAATCAAATCAAAGCAAAACTGACTGACTGAGAATTTGATCATAAACCCAGTGTGGTACAGTAAAAAGCCATGTGGCTGCAGCAACTATTGTATATCAATATCAGAGCCTTCAGTGTGCAGAAAAAAAGTTTAAATCAAAAATTGAACTGAATCTTGACCTAGAAATCGAAAGTCTAATCAAGTTCTGTATTTGGAGAGTCATGGCACCCCTATTAACAATTTATCAATGACCTTTTAGTATTTTAACCATTTACCCATTCATTTTAGGTAACTACATCAAGTGTTTATCCATAATTTATAGCCAGCTGTAACATTTATCCATGACCTATATCCATTTCAACCAGTTCTCCATTACTTTTAGCTCACTCAGTCTGATATAAAATGTAGTTGTATATATATTTTCCATCAAAATGAGTTGCAAATCTTTCAACAGACCTCCTGGCAAACAGCAGAAGTACAAATACCCTTGGTTTGGAATCACAGACCTACTGTAAATCACAATACAGCAATGTTCTATTTCAATATAGAGGGAAAAGAAACAAAGGCAGAGAAATGGACGGAGCCCTGAAGGCGGGAGAGAGAAAGATGTGGGAGTTAGTTTGGTATAGATCAGTTTGCATGGGGGAGAAATAAATACAGCTATCTATTGACAACTACTTGCAGTGCGGGTCTTTAGGTTTATGTTAGCTCTCTAAGTGTAGCCAAGGAATGCTCAATCAGGAGAAAAGATCCATACACTTTACCTCCAGCATTTAGATAATGCTATCCCACTATAAGAGGAGTGAAAAGTGCATGAAATAAACACACAAGATAGAGCTTTGTTCTACTCAATTATCTGGAAAAAGTATATACACTGTAAAAAATGTCTGTGGATTTTATGGTGAAAAACTGCTAAACCATGACAATAAAAGACCGTAAATTGATAAATGGGTTAATTCAGTTTCAGTAACAATGAAACACCGTATATGTATATATCAGCCAAAATAGTATTTTTTACATTTTTATTTTTTTTAATACATTACTACCACTGTAAAATACACTGTCACCGTGATTGTAGCAAAAATATACTGTAATATATATTTACAAGCCATCATTTTTGCATTTAATTTTTGTAAAAATACTTTTTCTCACTGTTAAATGTACTAAACACCATATCTCTAACAGAAATATACTGTAATATTTAATGGTAAAATCTTTAATTCATGCGGCATTTATAAAGTATCTTCTTGTCAGTTATATGGCAGAATAGCGTTTCTTTTGATGGAAAAACGTTTTATTTATTATGATAAAATATGGAATAAAAGGGTTTAAATAGTGATAATATCATTTTACCGTAATATTACAAAAAGTTGCACCATATTTATTACGGTAAAGTTCTGGCAACCACAGCTGCCAGTTTTTTACCGTAAAAACAACAGTTTTTTTTGGTAACACTTTCTATGAAGACTACATCTATAGTGCATTATGAGCGCATTCATAGTGAATTATAATGCTCATTATAATCAATCATAATGCATTATGACTGCACTCATAAACACATATAAAGCTTCATGATGCACTATATCAACAGTTATAAATCTAGCTTATAATGACTTATAAATCCAAGTGTCTTATGAGTGCTCTTGACTGGTTATAAACTACAGGCTGACTGATGAGGCTTATAATACATTACAACTACTCATACCCCTCTATACACACACCTCAACAATCAATTGTTATAAGGACTCATAGGATGCCATAAGTATAAATAAATGATCAATGTATGCTTTAAGTAAAGTGAGGTAAGTATAGACGCATCTATAATGCAGTATAGCTAATCATGCCAACAATGAAACATCATGATCAGCTATACTTACCTCACTTTACTTAAAGCATACATTGATCATTTATTTATACTTATGGCATCCTATGAGTCCTTATAACAATTGATTGTTGAGGTGTGTGTATAGAGGGGTATGAGTAGTTGTAATGTATTATAAGCCTCATCAGTCAGCCTGTAGTTTATAACCAGTCAAGAGCACTCATAAGACACTTGGATTTATAAGTCATTATAAGCTATATTTATAACTGTTGATATTGTGCATCATGAAGCTTTATATGTGTTTATGAGTGCAGTCATAATGCATTATGATTGATTATAATGAGCATTATAATTCACTATGAATGCGCTCATAATGCACTATAGATGTAGTCTTCATAGAAAGTGTTACCAAACTTTTTATTTATTATGATAAAATATGGAATAAAAGGGCAATCTTAAACGGGAAATCAATAGTGATAATATCATTTTACAGTAATATTACAAAAAGTTGCACCATATTTATTACGGTAAAGTTCTGGCAACCACAGCTGCCAGTTTTTTTACCGTAAAAACAACAGTTTTTTTTTTTTACAGTGTAGACCACTATCATCACAATGTCAGTGCTTGGGTAGTAGTGATTAAATGAGCAAGGAGAATGACTAGAGGACACGTCTGGGTGGCTTCTTGCAGCGATGGAGTCGGTTCAGCTCATATTCACGGGGGAGGAGCAGGAACGGGTCAGCTCATCGGCTGAGACTTTGACATCTGATTTAGTTCAAGTGTGAAGGACCAGTCAGGTGATTAAGGCAATGACTTGGCAGAGCACACAGTAAATGTCACCTCTGGTGGAAATCAATACCGCCTCGAGAATCCACAGTTCATCTGATGTATAGAGATGGTAGGGACACTATGCCTGATATTTGCTGAAGAGGCTAAGAGGGAGAGATGTGTGAGTATGTGTACATCCATTATGTGTATGTGTGAATAAACTCGATCAGCCAGTGGGAGAAAGAGGAAAGTTAGATTGGGAAAGGCAAAGGGAAACAAGAGAGAACACAATTCTGTCAGAGTCTGAGTCTTTCATGCATTCTAATGCCTTTATTATTTAGATTTACTTCAGACTCTTCTTTTTTATTGAGCGGTACAAGGCAAATAGATGCCTGAAGAACCCAAACCCTGGACACTCCTTCTATTTGGATTAATTTTGTTTTATTTTGTTACTGTTTGTGCCAAGTTAGACTGCAGCTGACTGTTTCCTATGGAGCTGAATGAGAATCACTGTGACCTTTATATATACTCTAGTGACTCCAGGTAATGTCGATCATCCCTGCTGTGCAGATATATGCAGTATCCGGCTGTGTGTCTGCAGCCGCTTTCCCATTAAAGTCGAAGCGAAATTTTGAAATGTCACATTAAAGAAAATGTCAATTAGGGACGTTTCCACCAACTGGTTAAAAATTAATAGACAAAAAGAGGTTGTTATTCGGACAACTTTGGCCACCTATGAGAGAAAAAAGTCAGGAATTGGATTCAATTGGGCAACTTATAATTGTTCTTTCAAATCAGCTCGTCTTGACTGCCAGAGCAGAAACAGCTAATCAGTCATATGGGTTAAATATTCACTACATCAAAACGTTTCCATCTCTCAATTAGCTGTAGTTCCCCCTTGAAAAAATATTTTATACTCTGCTCTGAAAAGTCAACAAGAACAACAAGATCTGTTACAAGGGGTGAGTGTAGTGTACCAAAACACAAAACTGCATTTGGGAAGTCATCATTTTCTCACATTGCCATGACTCAATGGAATACTCTGCCAACAGACATTATTTCACGTAGAAGTCCCCATGCTTTCTCACATCTTGCCAAGCGCTGGCTATTGTCAAGACAAGAGTATACACATTTATGAATTGTGTTGGCGTGTGTGTGTGTGTGTGTGTGTGTTGGGGGCTAACCTGTCCTGTCCTGTTGAAAAATGCTTTCATGTTTCTCTTTATCTATTTTATATATTGTCTGTTTGCCTTGTTCTGTAATTTTACTTAATAATAATATTCCTTTTCTATACTAATTTTCTATGTACTGTTCCAGCAACCTGCAATCTGCTAGAACCTGCTAGCACAATGCATATTCTCTTGTTGTACGAGATTAATGTCTTATTGAGCGCTGTCCCTGTTTTGAAATAAATAAAAATTACAAAATTAAATTAACTATTTTTCGAAAAAGGCAAAATACACCTCAAGTGAGCGTAAAAACTTTTCGAAAGTTTATATCAAATTTTGATGTTTCCATCAAGCTTTTCTCATGCAAATCTTGAAAATGTGCATAGAAATGTGTGGATGTCTGCCTGCACATCTGCATGTATAGATTTGCCAATGATACAGCAAGCCAGCTGACATGCCAACGTGTGTGTGTGTGTGTGTGTGTGTGTGTGTGTTGGCGGCCAACCTGTCCTGTCCTTTTGAAAAATGCTTTCATGTTTCTCTTCATCTATTTTATATATTGTCTCTTTGCCTTGTTCTGTAATTTGTAATTTTACTTAATAATAATATTCCTTTTCTATACTAATTTTCTATGTACTGTTCCATATTCTTACGTTACATATTCTCTTGTTGTACAAGACTATTGTCTTAGTGTGCGCTGTCCCTGTTTTGACAACCTGTCCTGTCCTGTTGAAATATGCTTTCATGTTTCTCTTTATCTATTTTATATATTGTCTCTTTGCCTTGTTCTGTAATTTTACTTCATAATAATTATCCTTTTCTATACTAATAATTACAAAATTAAATGAACTATTTTTCGAAAAAGACAAAAAACACCTCAAGTGAGCGTGAAAACTTTTCGAAAGTTTATATTGAATTTTGATGTTTCCATCACGCTTTTCTCATGCAAATCTTGAAAATGTGCATAGAAATGTGTGGATGTCTGCCTGCACATCTGCATGTATAGATCTGCCAATGATACAGCAAGCCAGCTGACATGCCAACGTGTGTGTGTGTGTGTGTGTGTGTGTGTGTGTGTGTGTGTGTGTGTGTGCATGTGCATGTGCATGTGTGTGTGTGTGTGTGTGTGTGTGTGTGTGTGTGTGTGTGTGTGTGCGGATGTGATTGTCTCTGTGTCTCTGCATGCATGCTGGATAGTTTGCCAGCGATCCCGCCAGTCAGCCAGACAGCCCGCCAGTAGGATGACATTTCATCCAGCCACTGTCTCTCCTTCCCCACACTACATTTCCCTTTCCCCCTCAATCTCGCATTGCCTCTGTCTCCCATCAAGGTAAATGTCAGTGCACACACCTCAGTATATAGCTCTGGCTGACCCATCCAGGCCTGGCTACATCCGTACCCCAAGATGAAGCCAGAAACCCAGGCGAGAGAGAGAGAGAATCAATCAGGCTGGGCGTCAGACACCTGCAGCTGGCAGGTTAGCCAGGCATGGAGCACCTGAGTCATGAAACCATCTGGTTCCAGGCCCAGGCTCCCGAACCCTGGCCACACCTGCTGGGCCTGTAAAACAACACTGGAGCAGTAAACACACAGCCATGCCATGGAGGAAGAGCAGCGGAGCAACAAGGGATAAGAGAGGGAAAGAAAAAAAAACATATTTGCTGCTGGTGGGTGGTTGTTGTCACCGTGTGAATGCCACATTCAGAAAGTAATAAAGGAGAAAGCTATGGAACAAGAAAAAGGCAGAGGCAGGAAAACAGTGTGGTGAACACAAAGGAAGAAAGGATGTGGAGGCAGATATACAGGAAGAAGACAGGATATTCATGTGGGCTAATGCATACAACAGCACTGTAAGTACTGTGAAAGATTGTAGTCATTGCTAAGCCATTGTTAAAATGGAGTCATTCAAAGAACAGTGACACAAAGCGTATGTCAAAGGAAAAACCATGAGATGAGTTGCATGTCTGGAGAAATGATGCTCAAGTAATTATCAAATATGAGCGGCTGTGGCTCAGTTGGTAGAGCGGGTTGCCCACCGATCGGAGGGTTGGTGGTTCGATCCCCGACCATGGCAGCCTACATGTCCAAGTATCCTTGGCAAGATACTGAACCCCAAATTGCTCCCGATGCTGCGTTCATCGGTGTGAGAATGAATTCCCAGTGGTGGCAGGTGGCACCGTTTAGGGTAGCCTCTGCCACCAGTATGAATCTGTGTGTGAAAGGTGAATGAGCGCAGTCTGTAGTGTAAAGAGCTTTGAGTGGCTGCAAAGCGACTAGAAAAGCGCTATATAAGTGCAGGTCCATTTACCATTTACCATGACAATGTACTAATGTTACTAATGTCCTGATAAAAGCCAACTCTTGAACGTGAACATGACAAAAGCCTGATTTCCACCGGGCGCGTTACGGCCACGGAACGGCAGCGTTGCGGTCGCCGTTACAAATAGCTGCCACTCTAATCAATGAGAGCATGATTAGCGGCGCGCTGCGGAACGTTACAGCAACGTCTCAGCCGCGAGCATTAGGTAGGGCTTCTATTTCTCCGCGAGCCGCTGCTAAACCTCATAAATCTCAACAGAGCAGATCGCACCAGACAGGAAGTCCGACTCAGAATCAACGTAATACACTTCCGCCCCCTTTCAAAATAAAACACAATAGGCAGTTCATGCAGCCTAAAACTACTTCACATCAACATTATGTTATGACCGGGGCACCAGATCAGCAATCAATCAATCAATCAATCAATCAATCAATCAATCAATCAATCAATCAATCAATCAAAGGGTCTCAGACGACCGGCGACACGGACAACAAGAGACTGATTGTTGAAGTGGAACATCATACAATCATTTATGACATAACATATTGTTTTTATAAGACAGATGGTCAGATCAACAGATCTTCCACGTCAGAGAAGCAAAGTAAGCTGTTGGTTGTTGTTGTTGTTGTTTACTTTATACACACAGTTTATCACGGGAACCCGCAGTCTACCGTATGTTCAGGATTATCGCGTGTTCTCGTTATCTCGCGTGTATACGGCTGGCTCGCTATGCTGCCGTTCCGCGGCTGTAACGCGCCCGGTGGAAATCCCCAGTAAGGAGCTGACTTTAGGAAGAACCAGGAAGGAACTACTCTCCTTCATAATATCAACGGGTCCTCTATGATTGAAACTGTTCACCCTCCCAATCGAGGGTCAGACCTGGGCCCTGCATGCTGACTCAGCGGTGAGAAAGGCCAGACAGAGACTGAAAGAAAAATCCCAAGCCTTCAAATCGGTAGTTAGTTCAACTCAGCATACAACAGGTGGTGCTCTTTGCCTTGAGGATATTTACACCAGGTGCTGCAAGAATAATGCTAGGGGAATGATTAAAGGTCCCAACCACCTGGATAACAGCTTCTTCTCCCTCATGTGTTTGGAAAGAAGGTACTAGTTGCACCAGACCAGTACTAAGAGGCTCAGAAAGAGCTTCTACTGGACCCTCAGGCAACCAGGATCCCAAATGAGGACACTGACAGCAGTCAGCATGAGAATAACCAGGTGAGGTCATAACCAATCTGTTCTTCTACCCAGCATCCAATGCAAAATGTAGCACAAGACATGGCACCATGCTTAAGTATCCATTAGTAGCCCCAAGAAATCCTATCCAAATTAGGGGTGTGCCATATCGTATCGTTCACGATAATATCGGTATATTTTTTTGTGGTTCAAAAAAATGCATATCATGATATTGGCAACATTCCTACTTCTTGATGTAGTGGCGTAAGGTTAACATTAGCTAACAATTAAAGTTGTTTTAATCACAAAAAGCTACTTACTTCCTGTCGTTAAACACATGCAGCTTTCAAAATAAGAGCACAGTGTGTTAACAGACCACAGAACTTACAAGAAGACTGTCAAAATAAGATGCCTTTAATAAAAAATACAAGAACCTTTATTTTCCTTTACAAAATGTCATTAAAATATGCCCCCGAAACCCCTAAATGGTTATTTTTATTATTTGCTCAGACACATTTTTTTTTTAATTTGGCAACTGTTGAGATTTGCACTTCACACTACATTTTAGATTTTTATTTACTAAGTATTTCGTAATATCGTCAAGAATATCGTTGTCGCAAAAATATCCTGAAATATCGTGATATTCTTTTAGGGCCATATCGCCCAGCCCTAATCCACATACCCAATTTTTTTGTCAACTAATGGTGCAGAGGTTGATATTTGGTTGTACTCAAGTTCTCAGTTCTGAGACATTAACAAACCTGTAATAAATTCAATACTTCAATCAAATTATTGGACAAAATCAAACAGGAAGCAGCCGTGGTGTTCCACAAAAATGTTTCCCTTTGAGTAGAAAAAAAAACAGTCACAGAAAACTGCAGGAGCATGAAACCAAGCATGTATTTACCAAACTATTTCTATTCATAGATCCCCGGCTGCAGCAAGCACACCTCCCTGGCCCATCAAAATAAAACTCTTGCCACTTGGAGAGCAGGGGACAGTGGCAAATGTTCCTGCCGACTCGTTCAAAGCATCTGAAGAGCTTCCTGGCACTGGCTACAACATCACGAGGACTTCTCTCACACCACAATAAAACTGATTTGACTTTGAAATCTTTAATGTTACATTTTATTCGAGCAGGCAGGTCCCATTGCGATGCAAATCCAACATCCCTGAGGGGGGGTGTAGAGTTGCGTGGTAAGTGAGCTGGCGTAACCCTGACAGTATCATTTCCTCACCGTCAGTCTGCTCAAATCCCTTTTCTAGTTGGCAAGCTTGTCAATACTTCCACCTCACACACCTCTCACTTCACCGCACAGGAACCGGGGGAGAGGTGTGAAGTGAGGGATTGAAAAACAACAAGAGCGTCAGCTGCAGGCACCAGCTGCTATCCAGCAGAATTCATTTGAATGCACTTTATTTCTTCCCCCATTGGGATTTGGCGTGTCAATCTGAGCACGTTTGGGTTTATCGGGATGGCATGTTCATTCACCTTGAAAGGGCTATTTTGTCTAATAGCCACAGTAAGTAAACTTTAAAAAAAGGGTGTTTTCAAAAATGTTCCACTGACTTTCTCCCGTCTTTGTTAGAGTTTTGTTATGTCTAAACCAGGGGTGTCAAACTCAAATACACAGTGGGCCAAAATCTTAAACTTGGACAGTCGTGGGCCAACATTGATATTTATTGAAAAAATTGACCTAAACAAGTTCAAACGAAACGGAACAAGCAAAGCTTAATATAACTTAATATTGCAAATATTCAAAATCGAATATCAAATAAAACAAACAAACACATCAATGGCATTCATTTCTTAAATAAAATTTAAATAAAAATCGTATGTCCCTTTATTTTATGTGCGGCCTTCTTTAAATTTAAATTTAACAGTAACCTTTTTCCACAGGCTAAAGATAAATGTAAGAATAAAATAACAATAATAAACCAAATGACTAATAATAATATCCTTCAATGAATGTGCAACCATTCAAGCCTTGGACTAGCAAGAAAAAGTGCATAAAGACAACTTTAATTGTTGCTCAGTTTGCTACACACTGATCTACTGTGTTCAAGCCAGAACACGAGCAGAGCATTCTGGGATTTGTAGTATTATATTTTGGTATTTCCTCGCGGGCCAAATATAATTATACTGCGGGCCAAATTTGGCCCACGGGCCAGAGTTTGACACCTCTGGTCTAAACAAAAGCCACAGCAAAGTTTCCCCCGTGAACCTCCCGGGCATGGCAGAGACAGATGGAAACCCAATGCAATGCGCAGACAGCTGAAGCTAAAATGTTGCCACATTGACAGGGAGGTTACACCTTTTCAGGTGTTGTCAGTACACTCAAAAAAAGAATTAAGCCAAAAAAACGTGGACTTTATGTAATTTAATTACATGTAAATTTTCCATGTAATTTTGTCACATTCGTTGAATGTAAAAGGTCAAATTAAATGCAATGTTTTTCTTTCATTTAAAAGTAATATAGATAAATTAAATAACTTTAATGCAAATTTCTACATAAACTTAATGTGTAAATTTACTTAAGTTCATGTATACTTTTACATAAACCTTATGAGTTAATTCAGTATTACATATAAAGTTAAAGAGACATAAAGTCCATACAAAGTAAAGCTTATTAAGATCATAACTCATATACAACAACTTCCTTACTTACTACTAATAAGCAATAATTCTGAGGTTATTGAGGGAAAACTCTTAGTTAATGTCTTACTGGTTGTATAATAAGGCCATACAGAATAATGCATTAATAGCTACTTAATAATGACTAATTAAGAGCCAATATGTTACTTATTTGCATGCTAATAAGCAACTAATTAATGTTGAATATGTGTTCCCTAAACAGTAATCTGTTGCCCCAATTTGGTGCTTAATGTTAATAAAGAAACTTTTTCATAACTGCTTGCGTATGAGATGCTTGAATAAACTCATAAGGTTTATGTAAAAGTATACATAAACTTTAAGTAAATTTACACATTCGGTTTATGTAGAAATTTGCATTAACGTTATTTAATTCATCTATATTACTTTTAAATGAAAGAAAAACATTGCATTTAATTTGACCTTTTACATTCAACTTATGTAACAAAATTACATGGGAAATTTACATGTAATTAAATTACATAAAGTCCACGTTTTGGTAACACTTTACAATAATCATAATTTATAAATGGTAAACAGATAGTTTATTAACTTTTAATCATCATTTATAAACCGTATATAGGCAATTTATAATGGTAAACAGAAAATGTATTAATGTTGAACTATAATTCATAAATGCCAAATAGATGGTATATTAATGTCAGTTGATAGTTACTTAACCATTAACAAACAATGACATAATAATTATTAGTTTATTAATAGTTTTGCACTCATTTTAACATTTTTAACATCATATTGAGTGTGTTAATGATTTTGAAATCATTCATATACCTTGAAGAAATTGGTTTAAAACATTTAACGATTAAATATGTATGTAAATGGTTTATAAACAATCTATAAACATCACTTAGATGGTTATTGTAAAGTGTTACCCACGTTTTTGGCTTTTTTGAGCCAACTTCCAAACCGTGATGCTATCACACTTTGCTCTCAAAGACACCAAATTGCAATACGATTCTAGTTTGAATGTCTCTAATCAGGAGCTGGCGTCTAAACACAAACCTATCAGAAGCTGCATCAGTCAGAGATGCTCTGGGGTGAACGAGGAGCGATAAAGAAGAGGGAAGTGTATGGATGTAGATTGGTAAAGCCTCCATTATCACTCAGTCTGTGTCTGCAGCTTTTGTTAGGTGACTGGTGGGCTGCGTACACATATTGGTAGGGGTGGTCATTAGAAGTAAAGGCTCCAGCTCTGTGTTTGTTTCTCCTAACGGTTTATCTATTGTTATCAGCTTACCTTTCTCCTCTCTAGCTGACCTCCATTCATCAAAAGTAACAGGCTGCTGCTGATACTCTCCCTTCAAACAGTCCTCCCTCCACCTTGAGTTGACCTGCACCAAAACCTTCTCTTCAACTGTTTTCTTCTTTTTTTCTAAGTCGAAGCAAGAGTCCACCTCTTATCCGTTCCCTAATTTCCTTCCTTACGCTTCCTGCTGGGATTTGCTTTGGCCTCTTCTTGCACTCTTCTTTAAACTTATTTCACTTCTCTCAGACACCTCCTGCTTAACAACTCCTGTATTATAACTAGGGGTGTGCCATATCGTATCGTTCACGATAATATCGGTATATTTTTTTTATGGTTAAAAAAAAATGCATATCATGATATTGGCAACATTCCTACTTCTTGATGTAGTGGTGTAAGGTTAACATTAGTGAACAATTAAAGTTCTTTTAATCACAAAAAGCTACTTATTCTCTGTTGCTAAACACATGCAGCTTTCAAAATAAGAGCACAGTGTGTTAAGAGAATCCACCACAGAACTTATAAGAAGACTGTCAAAATAAGATGCCTTAAATAAAAAAATAAAAGAACCTTTATTCTCCTTTACAAAATGTCATTAAAATATGCCCCCGAAACCCCTAAATGGTTATTTTTATTATTTGCTCATACTTATTTTTTTTTATTTGGCAACTGTTGAGATTTGCACTTCACACTACATTTTAGATTTTTATTTATTTATACAGACTAAAAAAAATCATATTTTCTATATCTTTTTAAGTATTTCGTAATATCGTCAAGAATATCGTTATCGCAAAAATAGCCTGAAATATCGTGATATTCTTTTATGGCCATATCGCCCAGCCCTAATTACAACATACAGCTGCATATGAATGCAGAATCAGAAGTCAATAAAACAAGATTTATGTATTGGAAGCATTCTAGTTTCTATTGTTGACACTATCATCTATTGTCGATTAAGCTTTTTATTAGTTCTTTGTTGATATATCTCTATTGATTGATTGATTGTCTTTATTTCGAACATGCAAGCAAATAAAATAAAAAACAAGTTTAAATATTAATAGATGAATATAAAAAAAACAAAACAAAAAAGCCCCCAAAAATTGAGAAAACAGACACTTTCTGCAAGCTCGAAAGGGAGTAGGAAGAAGTAAAAAAACGTATTGAGTCCTACCCCTTAACAGGTCTCTATATCTATATACATACATATATATAATATAATATATGAATAATCAATTTAGTCACATGCAAATATTATAAACAATTATATGTGTATATATATATATATATATATATATATATATATATATATATATATATATAAATATATATATATATATACTATAAACAATTTATATTACATTGTAAATACCTATGCATGTATATTGTAAATTACTATATATATAAATATTATAAACATAAATACAATTACCATGTGTATTACAAAACTACAGTCTACTGTCCATGTTACGGAGGCTTTTCAAAATTTCTGTACTTTGTAAAGATGATGTCTTTATATTTATTTTTAAACTGTTTTGTGTTTTGGCTTTTCTGTTTTCAACCAGATCTATCAAATGCAGGTATCTGCTGAAGAAAGATTTATGGACTTAAAATACTGACAATGAAGATGCTAATTGCACTGTAAATTACTGGAGCTTGAAAGAGGAAGTCCTGGCCAGACATCCTTAATGCTGATATCTAATGGTTAAACCGGAACCACAGAAGTATTTGCTGTTAGCAGAAGCTTGGCTATCTACCGAACAAACTTTTCCCATCACTTAACTCTGATAGCATCCATGTGTTCCCTGTGTGTTCCCCCTCTCTTATGTAACTTGTAAATGTGTATGATTCAGTTAGACAGCTTTCTAATCATGCCCATTTTCAACAGCTCAGTAAGGTTAATCAGCACCTCAATTAAAACTTGTTTTGATTACAATCCACTAGAAGAGGCTGAGACAATCAGCATACCATGCACCTGCTCTCCTTTTCAATGTTATCAGACGGTTGAATTTGCATTAACACCATAAGCATTGGTCATGTCATTTTGATAAGGTCGTTATCAGCACATTCAAAAACGGCTCGTTGAAAACAAAGCAGTTAAGTTGAAAAAGGCTGCAGTTTTCTTACAATTACACTAAGAACCACTTTTCTAAAGTTTGGGAAAAAACATCCTGCAAAGGCATTATCAGTAGTTGAAACAGTACAATGAGTGCAGGCAACATAAAAACATGAAGCACAGACCTTAACTCAACAGTTTCTATCCCGCAGCTATCACAATACTCAACTCAGAGCTGAAAACAAACTCACTGGTCCAACAGCACTAATCAAGGACATCCACACCTAACACAATGCTCTGCACTTTATATATTTACACTACCGGTCAAAAGTTTTAGAACACCCCAATTTTTCCAGTTTTTTATTGAAATTCAAGCAGTTCAAGTCAAACAGCTTGAAAGGGTACAAAGGTAAGTGGTGAACTGCCAGAGGTAAATAAAAAAGGTAAGGTTAACAAAAACTGAAAGATAATGTACATTTCAGAATTATACAAGGCCTTTTTCAGGGAACAAGAAATGGGTTAACAACTTAACTCTATGGAGTCTTGGGCTATTTTGTCCATTTTTGAATTCTTTTCATGTCTTTGTAAGTCATTTTGTTTCTTTTTTTGGTCATTTTGTTTCTTTTTTTAGTCATTTTGTGTCTTTTTTAGTCCTTTAGTCCACTGAGACATTAAACTGCATAATTTTCAATTAAATTCTGGAAAAGTTGGTGTGTTCTAAAACTTTTGACCAGTAGTGTATATTAAAAAAAGATCATTCTCACTGTGCTGCACTTTCAAAATAAAAAAAAGTAATTGTACACAAAAATGAGAAATGTCATTGTCATACAAAAATAGTTGTTATTGTTGGTAAGTCTCATTGTTTCAATCAATGAATTTGTATCTTCCAAATATACTTAAATTAGATTTTTAAATAAACTAAGATAAAGGATTTGAATGCTTAAATATCATCTTTGGCGTTTTTTATTGTGCCCCTTGGTCATTTGTGTCTTTTTGTGTCTTTTTTGTGTCTTTTTTGGGTAATTTTGTGTCTGTTGTTGTGTCTTTTTTAGTTATTTTGTGTCTTTTTTGTCATTGGTGTCATTTATGTGTCTTTTTTGTGTCTGTTTTAGTTATTTTGTGTCTTTTTTTGGTAATTTTTGTCTTTTTTTGGTCATTTTGTGTCTTTTTTTGGTAATTTTTATGTCTTCTGTGGTTTTTTTTTGTTATTCTGTCTCCTCATTATGTGTCTTTTTTGGTCATTTTGTGTCTTTTTCAAGACATTCAAAGATTTTGAATGCTTAAATATCATCTTTGCCATTTGTTAATGTGCTAATGTGCCCCTCTGATTAAACACTGGCCCCTGCTTGGCCCCCACAGTAAAACTGGTCTAGAACCGCCACTGAGTACAATGAGTGCAGGCAAATGCTGGTAGTTAATGTGTTACAGGTACGTAGTTATGTTGGTCACATAAAAACATGAAGCACAGACCTTAACTGAAGTTTCTTCAAAATGCATGCTTGATTTTTGATTGACATGAGACACAGTACTTGGTCTCCTGGGTGAAAGTCCTGATTTTGTTCGACCGACCCAACCAAGAGAACGTTGCCTTTTAGTCAGGCGGCTTAGGACCAGATTTAAGAATAAAGGGGACACACCGGACAAAAGCACCAACATTTTTCCACATGCTCCCTATCACCATAGGTTTACATTTTTGGTAGGAGCCACTTCATCAAGATTGTGGATCGGAGATGGCACCCATATGAAGTCTATGAGAACCAATATATCTTCCAATCCACTTAAAAGGTCAATCTTGGTGTCAAAATATGCATTTTCTGGGTCAAAGAATCATTTAAAGCTATTGAGAATATCACTAGAGATCTGACATGAGATTAAAGCGTTCCATTTTTTTTTTTTAGCAGTGTACATTGCAGCTAATCCACACTCTCCCATGAACATAGATTCATTTTCAGCTCAGGATTCCCTGCTGCAGCACTTGAAGACCTACCAGTCTGGGTGAAAATGAACATATCTATTTGATCAAATAATTATCTAGTGATATTCTCAATAGCTTTAAATGATTCCTTGACACAGAAAATGTATAGTTTGACACCTAGATTGACCTTCTAATTGGCTTGGAAGATATAGAGTTTCTCATAGACTATATATGGCTGCCATCTCCGATCCACAATCTTGATGAAGTGGCTCCTACCAAAAATTGAAACCTATGGTGATAGAGAGCATGTGGAAAAAAATTGGTGCTTTTGTCCGACGTGTCCCCTTTATTTAGCTAAGCCGCCGGACTATTTCCTTTCCTCCCTTCTTCCCTTTCACACTCCATAACATAATAATTTCTGCCTTGGCCTTGCTCATAAGCACTTACAGCCTATAGAGGGCTTTGCTAATCACACATTAATATAGCAGCCCATTCAATGGGCTAAAAACGGTGCAGCAGGCCCCTAAACAGCCGTACTTATCGTGTGATAACTGCTGATAACATTTAAATTGGCTGCCACCTGTGGAACATGGTTGAAAGACAATGGCAAGGACATTTTCATCTTAAACTTCTCTTCCTTTTTTCTGAGGCAAGCATGTTCTAAGTCACATTCACAGGTGACCCTTTTACTTTCTACTGCCATCTAGTATTTATAAGTAGTATATAAACATTTGATGAATGGCTTATGATGCACGATTATGTAGAGAAAATTATACGGCAGAATTAAACTGTTTGGAGCAACAGGAGATGTTCCCCCTGCAGAAACATTTTATAACAAACACTGAAATAAATACGTTGCTGTGCCAGCATTTTCATTTATTTTTCATTATGCTACAAGGTCGCTCATTAAATTTGTATAAAATATATATTTTTTTACCTCTTTCCATGAACTTATTCTGACAATGTGATATATTATTGACAGATAAAGTGTATATCTCCTCAAAACTTTATTAATCACTCTCTTCCAAACACATCACAATGAAAATGAAACGACAGTTAACACAGGATTGTGTCTGAAAACAACATCAACCCTTTATCAGGCAAAGAACTATATTTGGTAACTTCAGGTAATATTTCGAGAAAAAAGCTGCAAATTTACTAGATTAAAGTGGCAAATCTACAAGAAAAAAGTTGCAGATTTACGAGAAAAAAGTGGGGGGAAAAGCAACTTCTTTTTCCCAGATTCACCACTTTAACCCTTAATAAGACACTCATTGAAATACTTGCAAATTCCAAATTCCAACCCTAGAGAACATTGGAGGATATTACATACTGCCAGAATGTGTAAAAAAAAAAAAAAATACGGAAATAATATTTTGAGAAAAAAGTTTATGAGATTAAAGTGGCAAATCTACGAGAAAAAAATGTGCAGATTTATGAGATTTAAAGTGGAGAATCTGGGAGAAAAAAGTTGCTTTTTCCCACTTTTTTCTCATAAATCTCATAAGACTTTTCGCACAGATTTTCCACTTTAAATCTCTTAAATCTGCAACTTTTTTTCTTGTAGATTTGCCACTTTAATGACCAAAAAAATTATCAAAAAAATACACAAAATGACCAGAAAAAGACACAAAATGACCAAAAAAGACACAAAATGACCCAAAACAGAAACAAAATTATCAAAAAAAGACACAAAATGACTAAAAAAATGCACAAAATGACCCAAAAAAAGACACAAAATGACCCAAAAAAGAAACAAAATGACCCAAAAAAAGACACAAAATGACAAAAAAAAGACACAAAATGACAAAAAAAAAGACACAAAATGACTAAAAAAAACTTACTTTTTTCTCGAAATATTACCTGAATTTACCAAATATAGTTCTTTGCCTGATAAGGGTTAATCCAACTTTATGGGCAACCGTGAATAATTTTTAACCACTAAATTAATTCAGATAAAAGGCATTCAAATTTTAAATTTAAAGAGATTTTTTGCCCTGTGGAGGGACTTTCTGCACGGCTTGTACGACAGGTCTGAAGCACTCTTAATAATAAGGTTTGCAGTAGATCAAAGATAAGTCTGCACAAGTTAGTTCTTCCCACCAGTGTTGAACACAATGATAACTGAGTGGTGCTTTGAAATATCGCCAGCATCTATGAGAGCAGCGTGAGTAAGCCAGTAATAAAGTAACCAAACTGACACTACAAAGGATAGAATGCAGTATGCAAATTAATGCTTCTCATTATAGCCATCTCCCTTTGTTCCTATCTCTGTTCTACATTTTTATTTCTTTATTTATCTGCCTCACTTTGCTCACCTTGGTCTTTTAAACTCTTTGTCCACAAATCACTCCCACCTTATTTTCCCTGAGCAGTAGAGTCCATACATTCACATTTTTCTCATGAGATTTAAGTGATGCTTCCCTCAAAATGCATTTTTGTGTAACCAAAATATATCTTAGTACACTGTAAGACTTTGCTGTAAATTTACAGTCAAATTCTAACAGTAACTTGCTGTATTATGATTGTACAGTATATTGCTGTGAAAGCAATGCATTGTGGGAGTTATCATGGTTGCTCAGGCATTCCAACGATCAAAATTATATATACACTACCGGTCAAAAGTTTTTAGAACACCCCAATTTTTCCATTTTTTTATTGAAATTCAAGCAGTTCTAGTCAAATAAACAGCTTGAAAGGGTACAAAGGTAAGTGGTGAACTGCCAGAGGTAAATAAAAAAAGGTAAGCTTAACCAAAACTGAAAAATAATGTACATTTCAGAATTATACAAGTAGGCCTTTTTCAGGGAACAAGAAATGGGTTAACAACTTAACTCTATGGAGTCTTGGGCTATTTTGTCCATTTTTGAATTCTTTTCATGTCTTTATGTGTCTTCTTTGGTCATTTTGTGTCTTTTGGTGTCTTTTTTGGTCATTTTGTGTCTTTTTTTAGTCCTTTAGTCCAACATAAAATGTGATTTTGAATCTTTTTTTTACTTTCAAAACACTATCATGCTCAATAAAGAATTTTAAATGTTGCAAATGTGCATTAATTTTAGAGTACACTGAGACATTAAACTGCATCATTTTCAATTAAATTCTGGAAAAGTTGGTGTGTTATAAAACTTTTGACCAGTAGTGTATTTTTTCAGGAATTTACAGTTTTCAGCTGAGCATGTCAGGAAATTAAAGTCATTATTTTCGAAAAGAAGACAAGTTAGCATTTTATTTCTTTTTTATCTTGGCTGAAATAATCACAATGTGTTGTTTTCCCCAGCAATCCTAATATAGAGTTTAAATGGATTAGTTGTAACATAATTTAGAGTTAAACATTTAAATGTCATGCTATTTTTTTTCTGCGTAACGAGACAGTTTTTCAGTAAACGGACCTGTATTTCTATAAAACAGTAGAGGTTTTGTAAATTTTACAGTAACTTACTGGCGAAACTTCTGCCAGTAATTTACTGTAATTTTACAGTAAAAAGTTTTACATTGTAGCATATTTATCCATATTTGGCTGAGTGTAAGGATAGCCTGATTTTGCTTTAGTTTAAGAAGTTTCACTGGATTACTTTATTTTCCTTCCTTGAGCCCAGCCGATGTAAACAGATCATTTTATGTAAAAATACCCACTTTGCATTTTGTTTCTTACATTAATTACAGGATGCAAAATCATTACATATGATCAATGCAGTATGTTTGAAAAGACAGAAATTCTATATTAGTCTACCCAAGATGTTTTTTTCCCTCTGCACCAGAGGGATTTCATCCCATTTACATTTTTCTGGTAAACTTAATAAGCACTGAACATTTAGACATCCTGAAGGACTGCATCAGGGAGAATTTATGTTTTGTCTCTCTTGTCTTGCGAAATAAAAAAAGCAAAGAAACAATCACGCCTAATTATCAGCAGCAAACAGGACAACGCTCAGGCAGCGGTGGAGCACGTCCCGCTTCATAGAACAGATATGAAAAAGACAAACAACTCAAGTGTGAGTGTAGAAATATCCAGAAGGGATTTATGTATACTTTTTCTATTTTCAGTCTTGGAGGCAAAGCAAAGCTCAAACACATGCTGTTTATATATAGGCCCAATAATCTTTTAAAAACAAATTCAGAGCCTTCAGGCCTCATAAGTCTACAAGATCGGACATTGTGATTTCAGTCAATTTTAAAACATTTCCCAGACACAGTGGTGGAATTAGATTGTCTTTTTTGGTGATTTTGTTTGCTTTTTTGTCATTTTGTGTCTTTTTTTGTAATTTTGTATCTTTTTTTTGGTCATTTTGTGTCTTATTTTGGTCATGTGTCTTATTTTTGGTCATTTTGTGTCTTTTTTTGGTCATGTTGTGTCTTATTTTTGGTCATTTTGTGTATTTTTTTAAGTCATTTTGTGTATTTTTTTTGGTCATTTTGAGTATTTTTTTAAGTCACTTTGTGTATTTTTTTTTGTCATTTTGTGTATTTTTTTTAAGTCATTTTGTGTCTTTTTTTTGGTCATTTTGTGTTTGTTTTTTTGTCATTTTGTGTCTTTTTTGGTCATTTTGTGGCTTTTTTTGGGTCATTTTGTGTCTTTTTTTAAGTCATTTTGTGGCTTTTTTTTGGTCATTTTGTGTCTTTTTTTAAGTCATTTTGTGTCTTTTTTTGTCCTTTTGTGTCTTTTTTTTGTCATTTTGTGTCTTTTTTTGTCATTTTGTGTCTTTTTTTGGGTCATTTTGTGTCTTTTTTTGGGTCATTTTGTGTCTTTTTTGGTCATTTTGTGGCTTTTTTTTGGTCATTTTCAAAGAAACAATCACGCCTAATTATCAGCAGCAAACAGCACGTCCCGCTTCATAGAACAGATATGAAAAAGACAAAACAACTCAAGTGTGAGTGTAGAAATATCCAGAATGGATTTATGTATACTTTTTCTATTTTCAGTCTTGGAAGCAAAGCAAAGCTCAAACACATGCTGTTTATATATAAGGCTGAGTTTGCCCAATAATCTTTTAAAAACAAATTCAGAGCCTTCAGGCCTCATAAGTCTACAAGATCAGACATTGTGATTTCACAAAGTCAATTTTAAAACATTTCTCACACACAGTGGTGGAATTAGATTCATTTGATGGAGAGTCAGACGGCAGCTCCTAACTCCTAACCTGATTTAAGGAGGTATAAGGAAAGTACATTTTCAAATTCAGCCGTACATCCAATCCCATTTGATCCTGACAAAAGTACACTGTAAATTGGGAATCACATTCCAGGCTGCTTCCCAGCTGTGGGCTCACACTCAGCTCTGAGGCAGAAGTGGATAGATTATTCTCAAGCAGGCAGTGCTGTCTGGCCCCATTGCCCTTGGAAGACATAAAACAATATGGATAAATATGCTGCGCGGCGTCTCATGCTGCTCTGTTTGCCACTGCAGCCGAGTGACTCCAGTTTCACTAAATTGGGGAGATAGAGATATTTGACTCTGGAGACACCGCAGCAATGCTGCATTTTCCTTCATGCCCCATGCCAATTTGAGCCTATAATATGAGTTTTTACATCAAACAGTAAATGTAAAAAGGGTCACTGGTATATTAAAGGAAGAGGAATGTTTGTTTATGGACTGACGTAGGTGCTTGGTATCTTATAACAAGGAGGATTTTCTTTTACAACATGTTGGTGTAATGGAAGTCGGATCTCGGATCTCGGTGTTGCAATTGATGAACAGTTTTGGACAGAACTATGTCAGAACAGCTTGTCAAC
Organism: Centropristis striata; assembly: GCF_030273125.1. Classification (NCBI taxonomy): domain Eukaryota; kingdom Metazoa; phylum Chordata; class Actinopteri; order Perciformes; family Serranidae; genus Centropristis; species Centropristis striata. The sequence continues at coordinate 23,565,658 of NC_081522.1, forward strand.
TATTATCAATGTCCGGTATAGATTGATCAACTATAACAGGGGTGTCAAACTCTGGCCCACGGGCCAAATTTGGCCGCAGTGTAATTTTATTTGGCCTGCGAGGCAAAACCAAATTATTATATTATTATTGTACGATAAAAGCTGACCCACCGGTATTATACGGCGCATTTACCGCTAATACTACAAATCCCACAATGCCCTGCTGTTGTTTTGGCGCGTCAATCAGGACAGGACCCAGAAACGCTCCTCTGTGACAGTCGTCATAGCAACCTCAAGCTAGAGCTGTCTCCCAGCTACCCCTTCCCAAAAATGGAGAAAAGAAAGGCAGAATTTATTAACCTGTTGAAAAACTTTATTTTGATATTTAAATCAGAAGGATGCAAATAGAAAAGAGGCATACGATTTTTATTTATTTTTTATTTAATAAATTAATGACATTGATGTGTTTTTTATTTGAAATTTGATTTTGCATGTCTGCACTATTTAGTTATATATTGTATGTTTATAAGCGTTGCTGGTTCCATATTTAATGTTAAAGCAAAACATGTTTGGTATATATTAAAAGGTTTATTTGTTCAATGTTGGCCCATATACCGTGGATATTTGTTCCTATTGGTTTGTTCCAAGTCACGTGACTTTCAAGGTCCCGGCGGTCAGAACAAAAAACATGGTGGACAGTTCTCTCATTTTTAGTCAAAAAAATCAATATTTTGACTTAGTTCTGCATAAAAATGGATTTTGATCACATTTCTAGCGAGAAATATATGTTTTATTTTCTAAATATTCACTCAGTGAATGTACATAATCACTTTGTGGTGAAGATCTCGCCAGAAAAATATGATTGTCATTAACTTGCATTGTAGCGAAATCCGTGTCAGTTTCACGGAAATTTGAGTGATTCCGTGGCTATTTCACGGATTCCTGTGAGACCAGGTTGCCAAGGGTCATCTATACCTGCCTCAGATAGAAGAGCTGCATCATTACAGACCCTCAGCGCACTTCTCCATCACAACCCATCCCTCATCGACTGATCCAACCTTTACAGACAACCTCTCTCACTCTCTGTCTTCCTGCCTTCCATCCAACAAGCACTTCAAATGATTTGGTTCCTTTGACTTTATTAGCCTTTACAACATCAATGTACAGAAGTGATCTGGTTTTCATGGGCTGAGGAAAGTGAATTATCGCAAATTATGTTTTAACAGACCTGGCCAACACTTGTTGCATGTTCTTCTTCGCCTCTACCCTCGTTGTTCTTCTTAGGCTCTTTATGGACACAATAACGCTTTATAACAATTATATTTCAATATCTACCTTAAGTTGAATATAACAAGTATTTTTTAACATTCAATCATGTTCAGTATTTAAATATTGAGGTAAATCGCGAGTCGCGAGATGATTTCTGGGGGTCGCCAAATCATTTTGGAAGTCAGCTCTGTCTCCACTGTGTTAAAGCGGTTTAGGCTTTTTGGTCATTTAATATCTTTTTTTTGTGTGTCATTTTGTGTTTTTTTTTTGTCATTTTGTGTCTTTTTTGGTCATTTTGTGTCTTTTTTTAAGTAATTTTGTGTCTTTTTTTTCCTTTTTTGGTCATTTTGGGTCTTTTTTTTTAGTCATTTTGGGTCTTTTTTTAGTCATTTTGGGTCTTTTTTGGTCATTTTGTGTCTTTTTTTTTTGGTCATTTTGTGTCTTTTTTTAAGTCATTTTGGGTCTTTTTTTGTCATTTTGGGTCTTTTTTAGTCATTTTGTGTCTTTTTTTGGGTCATTTCGTGTCTTTTTTGGTCATTTTGTGTCTTTTTTTGGTCATTTTGTTTCCTTTTTTGGTCATTTTGTGTCTTTTTTTAGTAATTTTGTGTCTTTTTTTGGTCATTTTGTGTCTTTTTTTTGGTCAATGTGTCTTTTTTTAGTAATTTTGTGTCTTTTTTGGGTCATTTTGTTTCTTTTTTGTATGATCTGAACTGTGCGTGTGAGATTGTGTTCAGTGAGTGGGGGTCGCGGACAACATGCATGTTAAATTGGGGGTCGCGACTCAAAAAGGTTGAGAACTACTGCCTTAGACAAGAGGTACATAGGACATTCCACGAGTGTTTTACAGGCCACGTAGTGCTGCTTATAATAAGTAAACTGATCCTCATGTGTAATAATCACTGAAGTGCCATTTTTTAAGATGTTGGAGGAGCAACAAATCAAAACTAAATTTCAACACTTCAATAAATATCTGTAAACACCATCATCTGATAATATTTAATGGCAAAAGCCACTATTTTTAAATCAAATGATGATCCCTCCACTCCAGCTGCAGCTTTTAGTTCAGGCCTTCTTGAGTGATTTAGCCTCCGATTCCATCATGTCCCTTTTTTTCACAAAATTATTTGTGTTTGATTAACAGTTTCCACTTTGGGTGAGAGGCTGCAAAAAACAGCACAACTGTTTAACAGATGTTTAGCGATGTAGCAACAAATCATTTAAAATGTATGAGTAAAACTTGAGTTTAGTTGATTAAACATTTATTAACCCAATTAACATTTGGTAATGACATGCTGGCAAAATTATTCTTCACTCGTTAATCAGATATAAAATTTTAACTGCTATAAATGAATCCCTACTGAGTATTTTATGTTGATTAACATATTCATGCTACTTATAGTTATTACAATGGCTATGGATTTTCCTTTTAAAGTGTTGACTGTTCACATCATATACAGGTGCATCTCAATAAATAAAAATATGATGGAAAAGTCCATTTCTAGTAGTTCAAGTCAAACAGCTCCAACCAAGTATTGAGTCATATAGATCAGTAGTTCTCAACCTTTTTGAGTCGCGACCCCCAATTTAACATGCATGTTGTCCGCGACCCCGGCTCACTGAACACAATCTCACACGCACAGTTCAGATCACCCAAAAAAGAAACAAAATTACCAAAAAATACACAAAATGACCAAAAAAGAAACAAAATGACCCAAAAAAGACACAAAATAACCAAAAAAAGACACAAAATGACACAAAAAAGAAACAAAATGACCAAAAAAAGACACAAAATGACCAAAAATACACAAAATGACAAAAAAAAGACACAAAATGACCCAAAAAGAAACAAAATGACCAAAAAAAGACACAAAATGACAAAAAAAAGACACAAAATGACCCAAAAAAGAAACAAAATTATCAAAAAAAAGACACAAAAAGACCCTAAAAATAAACAAAATAACTAAAAAAAGACACAAAATGACTAAAAAAAAGACACAAAATGACCCAAAAAAGAAACAAAATGACCAAAAAAGACACAAAATGACCAAAAAAAGACACAAAATGACACAAAATGACCCCAAAAATAAACAAAATGACTAAAAAAAGACACAAAATGACTAAAAAAAAAACACAAAAATGACCCAAAAAAGAAATAAAATGACCCAAAAAGACACAAAATTATCAAAGAAGACACAAAATGCCCAAAAAAAACACAAAATGACCAAAAAAAGACATTTAATGACCAAAAAGACTAAAACACATGAACACTTTAACACAGTGGAGACAGAGCTGACTTCCAAAATGATTTGGCGACCCCCAGAAATCATCTCGCGACCTCAATTGGGGTCCCGACCCCAAGGTTGAGAACAACTGATATAGATGACATACTTTTCAGAGGACAACATTTCCATATTAAACATACTTTTTAAAATTGGTCTTTTGTAATATTCAACATTTTTGAAACACTGAATTTTAGGTCTTTAAATGTAAGCCATAAGCATAATATATATTATATTAATATATAATTAGTATAGTATATTAATATATAATTAGAAACGACAATTCTACTCCTCAAATAATTGTCACTAGCACTTATTGATGCACTAATAGCTCTTATTGCACTAGACCTTGATTGTTTGTTTTTATTCTTCCTGTAAGTCACTTTGGATAAAAGCATCTGCTAAATGACTAAATGACTAAATGTCTAGAAATTGAATAAATTAAGACATGAAATGTTTCATCCCGTGTGTAATGGATCTATATAATGTGTTATTTCCACTTTTTGAATTGAATTACTGACATAAATAAACTTTTCTATGAAATTCTAAATTATTGAGATGCACCTGTACAACACAGGTGCAAAGACTCATACTTTAGACCAGGGGTGTCAAACTCTGGCCCACGGGCCAAATTTGGCCCGCAGTGTAATTTTATTTGGCCCGCGAGCCAATATCAAATTATTATATTATTATTATTGTACTATAAAAGCTGATCCGCCGGTATTATACGGCGCATGTACCGCTAATATTTTATTTTTAAATGTATTAACCTGTTGAAAAACTTTATTTTGATATTTAAATCAGAAGGATGCAAATAGAAAAGAGGCATACGATTTTTATTTCTTTTTTTATTTAATAAATGAATGACATTGATGTGTTTTTTATTTGAAATTTGATTTTGCATGTCTGCACTATTTAGTTATATATTGTATGTTTATAAGCGTTGCTGGTTCCATATTTAATGTTAAAGCAAAACATGTTTGGTATATATTAAAAGGTTTATTTGTTCAATGTTGGCCCGTGATTTTATTCAAGTTTTACATTTTGGCCCATTGTGTATTTGAGTTTGACACCCCTGATATAGACAGTTCATTGGAATGAATCAGTGTTATCATGGGGAATTTAATAGGTAACGGATATATTTTAGTCACTGCATTTGGTGTCACTGGGCTACACTAATTGCTTGTTAGTCCTGTCTCTCTTGTGTTATGACAATCTTTAATCAGACAATGTAATGAGTAAAAATATCCTTGCCACACAGCAAGGCAGCTACAATATCTTTCTATGTTATGTTCCCTCTTGAATTCAGAAGCACTCAAGACCAATTAGGTAGAGCACCAGACACGGCTGTATAGATGATTAGATTATGCAATTAGCCCTGAGGCAAAATGATGGAAATTATTTCACATAAAATGAAAAGAGGTAGTCTGTGTATGTGGACAAGAGTGTGAGTAAAAACACTTTGTTTGAACAAGTAATTTGATGTTATATTCAGCATTAGCACTTAACTAAGAGAAGTCTACGAATGCAATTTGGTCATTTCCAGTGCAGTTTTAACCCTCGATGGTACACATTATGATATGATGATGACAAAAAAAGGAAACAAAATGACAAAAAAAAGACACAAAATGACCAAAAAAGACACAAAACGACCAAAAAAGTAAACAAAATGACCAAAAAAAGACACAAAATGACCAAAAAAGTGAACAAAAGGACAAAAAAAATACACAAAATGACCAAAAAAAAGACACAAAATGTCCAAAAATAAGACACAAAATGACAAAAAAAGACACAAAATGACAAAAAAAAGTGAACAAAATGACAAAAAAATACACAAAATGACTTAAAAAAAGACACAAAATAACCCAAATAATACATAAAATGACCAAAAAATTTTTATTTATGTATTTACCATTCTAAATGGCCTATAAACTGTTTATAAATTATGATTAAACATTAATAAACTATCTGTTTACCATTTATAAATGATGGTTATTGTAAAGTGTTACCAAATATTATAACCACAGTAATTAATGTCAGTGTACTAGTTGATGTATCACCAGTTGCACTAAAACAAACAAAAACAGTATACACATTTTCCATTATTGCTTTATGGGCAAGAAAAAGCCAATAAAACAAACTCTTTAAGTATTTACAGATGCATGTGTCCCTGAAGTGGAGCCTGCGGACTCTGTTGAGTGTTTGCAAAGTGGTCTTGAGATTCACTGCCAAAAAGTTCAGAGGTGGCACTTTCTAAATGTCCTCCGTTTGCTACTTTTTAATGAATAATCCATAAGTGTTTGATTTAATGATAACTCATGAGCTTTTTAGAATTCGTCTTTTGCTGATGGCAGGGCTATGCCAATAAATATGACTGAGCATTAATGAATGCTGTAGTTCTCCCAACTGAGCTCCAACAAGAGAGGAGGGAAGCTTTCATGAGTGTCGCCCACTCATCTTCCAATTTGCCACTGAATAACTTGTTGTATTAACAAAGTGTGATAAATGCACGACTCTTTAAATATTCATGTCCTACATAATATGTTCTATTACTCCATCCCTCGCTGCTGTACACGTACAGCGCCACTGTACTGAAACTAAAAGTGTGGTAAAAAGGTAACAGGAGCACACAGTGAGACTGAATATCTGCCTCTCTGATGGGGGTTTTCATTATGCATCTTCTCTTATATGTACTTCAAATGAATTAGCTTGATGAGGAAAGAGATTTTTATTCATTTCCAATCACTCATAACACATAATTCCATAAAAGTCTCATGCATGTGATGAAGAATTTACTTTTTGAGGTGATTTTTCTGCCTCTGTGTAATGTACTAGATCAGTAGTTCTCAAACTTTTTGAGTCACGACCCCCAATTTAACATGCATGTTGTCTGTGACCCCCGCTCACTGAACACAATCTCACACGCACAGTTCAGATCACCCAAAAAAGAAACAAAATGACGTAAAAAAGGAAACAAAATGACCAGAAAAGACACAAAATGACTAAAAAAAGACACAAAATGACTAAAAAAAGACACAAAATGACCAAAAAAAGAAACAAAATGACCCAAAAAGACACAAAATGACCAAAAAAAGACACAAAATGACCAGAAAAGACACAAAATGACCAAAAATACACAAAATGACCAAAAAAGACCCAAAATGACCAAAAAAATACACAAAATGACCCAAAAAAGACCCAAAATGACCCAAAAAAGAAACAAAATTATCAAAAAAAGACACAAAATGACTAAAAAATAAACAAAATAACCCCAAAAAAGACACAAAATGACTAAAAAAAAGACACAAAATGACCAAAAAAAAAAGACACAAAATGACCAAAAAAAGCCATTAAATGACCGAAAAGCCTAAAACACTTTAACACAGTGGAGACAGAACTGACTTCCAAAATGATTTGGCGACCCCCAGAAATCATCTCGCGACCCCAATTGGGGTCCCGACCCCAAGGTTGAGAACAACTGTACTAGCCCAATCACCGCTCCATTGATAGATTTTATCCCACTGCACCTGTATTAACACAGCAGCAAACTAGAACATTCAAATCTAAATAGTTCCTCCACGTCCCTTCTCCAGAGGATCAAAGCAATAAATGTAACCACACTTCCCTTGCCTCTTCTACAGTAGTAAATATTGAATATGCTGGATATACTGCAGTGCTGCTGTATGGAAATAATTGTAACAGAGTAGTAAATGTTTCCTCGGCCCCCTCCCACCCCGCTGACCTTCCCGGTGTCTCTGGCCCTGAGATGGGATGTTAATGCCCGTGTCTGGACGGCTGCCATGCTGCAGCCTGTGCTCTAATGGATTGATAAAAAAGCTCTGAGCACAGAATCAATCATGATATAAACCTGGAGTGAAGCTTGTTAAACTCTAAAGAAAGTTCCTCTACCCTAATGCCCCTAATCTTCAGCCATTTGCTGTCGGACAGAAAGATTGCGGTTGTTACCCTCCTCCTGTCATGCATTAGAGGCCAGAACCATTTCAGGTGATGGACTTGGGGTGGATCTGAGGACAGTACTGGAAGAAATCACTCATATGAAATGGTCAACCTGGTCTCACAGGAATCCATGAAATCCGTGAAATTTGCCACTTTAAATCTCTTAAATCTGCGACTTTTTTTCTAGTAAATTTGCAACTTTTTTCTCGAAATATTACCTGAAGTTACCAAATATAGTTCTTTGCCTGATAAAGGGTTAAACAATGGAAACACATCAGACACTATCTTTACAGATGATTTCCTGGCCAGAGCCTGGTGTCTTTCTTACTTGTTGCAAGAAATCAGCCCCCACCAATACAAAGGTCCAGCCTGTGAGCTTTCATTTGTTACAAGGTGGAGCTCAGATATCTGCTAATAAACCTGAGTATATTCAAGTTAGCAGTAACATTACATTTAGGATAGCATTAGTCGAATGGGTTAATCAGCGGAACGAGACAAAAGCAGACTGGAATAGTGCTCAAGCAGCTTCTCACTGTAGACTCGCTAAAGTAATAACTCATGCTATGAAGTGTTTGTAACAGTGTTTTCATTTTTTTGGTCATTTTGTGTCTTTTTGGGTCATTTTGTTTCATTTTTTTGGTCATTTTGTGTCTATTTTTTAGTCATTTTGTGTCTTTTTTGGGGTAATTTTGTTTCTTTTTTGGGTCATTTTGGGTCTTTTTTTGGTCATTTTGTGTATTTTTTTAGTCATTTTGTGTATTTTTTTTAGTCATTTTGTGTCTTTTTTGATCATTTTGTTTCTTTTTTTGGTCATTTTGTGTCTTTTTTTGGTCATTTTGTGTCTTTTTTTAGTCATTTTGTGTCTTTTTTTGGTCATTTTGTTTCTTTTTTGGGTCATTTTGTGTCTTGTTTGGTCATTTTGTGTCTTTTTTTGGTCATTTTGTGTCTTTTTTTTAGTCATTTTGTGTCTTTTTTTGGTCATTTTGTTTCTTTTTTGGGTCATTTTGTGTCTTTTTTGGTCATTTTGTTTCCTCTTTTGGTCATTTTGTTTCTTTTTTGGGTGATCTGAACTGTGCGTGTGAGATTGTGTTCAGTGAGCGGGGGTCACAGACAACATGCATGTTAAATTGGGGGTCGCGACTCAAAAAGGTTGAGAACTACTGATGTAGAGGACATAAAAATAACTTCAAATATCCTTCATGTGCTTATCAGTAGCCAATTGTTTTGACAGAAATCGTTTGTCATCATTCATAATATTTATGGCAAAAACTGTAATTGTAGAGTATACATAGGTCCTGTTGCAATGTCTCTTCTGTGATGTCAAACAGGAAGCTGATCATACTGAGGACTGTTGGAGCATCTAGTCATAATCACATAGAAGTGCTTTGATCATTGACTGTATTTAATGCTTGTGTGTGTGTTCAGTGATGGGAGCTAGTAGCTGTAGTTGTTTATATGTCTCCCCTCCTCTCCAAAATGAAATGAGGCCATTATACTGTATCCCCTACTTGTAAATCATCTACACACACAAGGTGTTATTGAGCTCAGGATATATAGTTTAAAGCAGTTATATAAAGCTCTCTGAGCGTTTTGCGATGACAGCGATTAGCATAGACAGCGACCAAGCTGTGTGCTACTCCTTGACAAGCTTTCTATAGGCAGTTTGACACCATTACAACAGGTTACAACACATTTTAAACCAGTGGTGGAGCTTGTTATTTCACAGCAGCACTTTAAGCCCCGGCGCCAGCAGCAGCAGAGCGACTTTTTACGGCATGAGCCACATTACTCTCTGAGTGGGAGTTGCATTGCTATGTGTTGATTAAAACTGGCTGCTGCAGCTGTGTCCTTGTGTCAGCATCACTGTGGACTGCCGATACCATTTGGTGTGGAACTGTGTCTCTCCGGCTCCCCAGACGTCTCTATTAGATACTGTTTGTGCATGCACAGCTTTATTATTCTGATTTAATACAACAATGCGCCCAATATCCCATTCTGCTTCCTCTCCTTTCACTTTTTATTTATACCACTCCGCCTTGCCTGCCGTCCTCCCTCTTTTTCCTCTCTCTTTCGCTCTCCGTACCGACTCTCACCCCAGCACAACCTGCAGCACAATAGATATTAAATCAGATTTATTGTCAAGCAATAGAATAGTGTCTGACCCACAGAAATGTTGCCAAACAAACCCCCCCGAGTCACCCCCTCCCCCTCCCCCGTCTCCTACACTTGCCCTCACTCCATCTCCGCTCTGACATGCCCGTTGTGACAAAACACCCCTCCACTACAATTGATAGCCCCTCAATTTGCTCCCTGGAATTGGTTACATTCAGTTTTCCGAATGACACCAGAGTGGTATGGAATTAGGGTCAGTGAACATGCTGCTTAAAGGCACAGCATTGGAAACACTAGAGGAAGAGCTAAACAGGACTATTGGTCCATTTTTGAAAAGATGTTAATGCAATTCCACTAGAAATAGGAATGCAGATGATGGTCACCTTAAAAATAACAAGGTGCTGCAGAGAAAGAGATTCCTGAGCTTTTCTTCAAATAGTCTGATTAACTTTCTCAAAGTAACTTACCCAGTCTCAATTCAATATTGAGCTAATAAGATTTACTTTGTAGTTGTGAGTTAACTGGTGATGAGAGAAGATAACCTTGTCAAGAGATTCTTTAAAATGGTGCAGGATCCGAAGGGTTTTTATCGACAGCTTTAACACGGATACCACACAGCCTGTTCTCCCCTGAAAAACATCAATATAGGTCGACCTATAGCCTCAACCAAAATAGGCTGAGGCTGGGTTTATACTCCATGTGAAAACGGAAGAAACAATTTTTAAGAAAAGAAGAATTTTACCTGTATCACTTCCGGCATTTATGCACATTTTACTATTTAAGCTGTCTATTATAACGCCTGAACAGGAAGGTTTTTTGCACTTAACCTAGGTCAATGGTTTTATAACATAAATCCACAGAAACTGCAGCCTATTTTTCACCACTTCATTGTGCTTTAACCCTTTATCAGGCGAAGAACTATATTTGGTAACTTCAGTGGATATCAAAATGGGGTCGAGAAAAAAGTTGCAAATTTACTAGATTAACGTGGCAAATCTACAAGAAAAAAAGTCGCAGATTTAAGAGATTTAAAGTGGTGAATCTGCGAGAAAAGTTCTTTTTTTCCAACTTCTTTCTTATAAATCTGTGACTTTTTTCCACGCAGATTTGCTACTTTAAATCTCTTAAATCTGTGACTTTTTTTCTTGTAGATCTGCCACTTTAATCTAGTAAATTTGCAACTTTTATTTTTTTATTTTGGATATCCACTTAAGTTACCAAATACGGTTCTCCGCCTGATAAAGGGTTAAATGTCTTTGTGAGCTTGAGTTTTCTTCAGCTCCAAGATCAAAATGCTGCTTACTTCAATAAAGATTATATTTATTTATCTGACTGCACTCTCAACAGCATCTTATTATGTGCTTGCTTTCCACATACTCCTCTCCAGGTTGGGCTCATTCCATTCATTTTACCACCACTTGAGCATAGCGGCTGGATCTCAGGGAAATTGTCCTTCCTCAGTCATATGACTGCTAAATTTCAATTCCATGACCAAACCTGGTGAATGAAAACCATTTATGCCTTTTCAGCAGCTTTTGAGAACATGACCTTCCAGGTGGTGTGCACATATATACACATGTTACACACATGATGTCACTGAATATAATGTTTTCATTATTTACACCTGCTTTTCATGGCACCGTGTTTCTGAGAAAAGGCTCCAGTGAGAGTTTTCATCCCACTGAGAAAAACATTTCATACTGCAAAACATCCACACTGTTCCTGCACTCAGGGATGTTTATTATCATCATCATGAGTTTGATCAGTTTGTTGAACGTGGTATGGTTCTGCACCCATGTGAACTTTGGATTGGCATGTGTGGCTTAAACACCTCGACCACATGCTTTGATTTGGTATCCTCTATGACAGTAGTTCTCAACCTTTTTGAGTCGCGACTCCCAATTTAACATGCATGTTGTCCATGACCCCCGCTCACTGAACACAATCTCACACGCACAGTTCAGATCATACAAAAAAGAAACAAAATTACCAAAAAAAGGAAACAAAATGACAAAAAAAGACACAAATTGACCACAAAATCATAAAAAAAGACACAAAAATGACCAAAAAAAGACACAAAATGACCAGAAAAGACACACAATGACCAAAAATACACAAAATGACCAGAAAAGACACAAAAATACACAAAATGACCAAAAAAGACACGAAATGACCCAAAAAAGAAACAAAACGAACAAAAAAGACACAAAACGATCAGAAAAGACACAAAATGACCAAAAATACACAAAATGACCAAAAAAAGACACAAAATGAACAAAAAAATAAACAAAATTACTCAAAAAAGACACAAAATGACCAAAAAAAGACACAAAATGACCCAAAAAATAAACAAAATTACTCAAAAAAGACACAAAATGACCCAAAACAGAAACAAAATTACCCAAAAAAAGACACAAAATGACCCAAAACAGAAACAAAATAATCAAAAAAAGACACAAAATGACAAAAAAAAAACCACAAAATGACCAAAAAAAGACATTAAATGACCAAAAAGACTAAAACACATGAACACTTTAACACAGTGGAGACAGAGCTGACTTCCAAAATGATTTGGCGACCCCCAGAAAACATTTCGCGACCCCAATTGGGGTCCCGACCCCAAGGTTGAGAACTACTGCTCTACATGTCCAGTTTGTCCTTCATGTAATAGCACCAACTCCTAATGCTGCAGGTAGAGGCACCAGATAGAGCAGAGGGGATCCTTCTGGTGGGTCTCCACATCGAACAAGAGTACAGATATGTTTGTTTGAAGTTGGGTTCCAGAGGAGGAGAATACAAATCTTATTTAGAACCCAGGCTGTAAAGGTTTAAGAGCTGCTGGGTAAGGGAATTGTGTCAGACAGCTCTGAAACAATTGTTGGAGTTAAGCGGAATAGAGCTTTCCTCTCAAAGGAGAAACAGCTCAGGAAACAACAGTTAAAGACCTTGTGAAGGGCAAATACAGCGGACTGGCATAGATCATTACAGTTTATAGGGAAGACCGCCATGAAACTATGGAGTCCCTAAGATGTGAAAATATCAATGTCATAGAAGAGAATAATACAATCAATTTGTAAATGCCACCTGTAAAGGACTGCGAGGTTGACCTGAATGATCATTTGGTGATTATGAAGCTTCACCTCATTACAACACTGATTGTTTTTAATACAACTATGATTTAAAAAAGAGACTAAATACAACCACTTGGCCCCTTGTGCCTTAATATGCAGCCATACATAGTCTAGACGGAATTGTCCAAAAAGTGAAAGTGAGGAGCATTTATGGGTACAAGTCAGGAACCGGCCTACTTTACTTATTTCAAGGGTGCTGAGTCCAAAAAAAAGGTTCCCAAGTGAAATTTTTAGTTTTTGACCTTCTAATTTGTATATCAAATGGCCACCAAGTTGCCCATCTTGCACAGTCATTGGATAATTTCCCCTTAGTTTTTTTGTAAGTAAATCAAAGATGAGGAAATTAAGTTTCTGGATCTATAGTCTAGGGTCAGAGCAAGGATATAGTGGAGGCTCAGTGTCTTTTTTATGTATATATATATATATGCAAAATACCAACTTTTAAGGTGAAATTAAGCATTATTTGTGTCATTTTTTAAGGCCAACATAAATATTCAATCAATATCACTTTTAAATGTTCCAGTTGGTATTTTGCAGATATATATGCATAAAAAAAGACATGCTCATGCATCTAAGTGTTATTATATCTTCTCTTTTATTTATTTGCTACTATTTATTAGTCTATTTCTATATATATACATTATCATGCTCTAGTTCTTAATTATTATTATTATTTTTTGTCTTTTTTATCTAGCTTTTTATTTTATTATATATATATACACTTTCCATTGTCATTTTTGACTTTTACTTTTTATTTTTTATTATTATTATTATTATTATATATATCTTTTATCTTATTTTATTTTATCTTACTTTGTCCTTTATCTAATTTATTTCTAACCTGCCTCCAGTGTTTTTCCTCACTGAGGGTGTTTGTTTCTATGTTTCGTTATCTTTTTATTATCATTATTTTCTCCTTTCTTTTTTATGTAAAGTGCTTTGTGTTGCATCTCTCTTGTATAAATAGTGCTCTACAAATAAAGTCTGATTGAGTCTGATTGTTTTAATGACAGAGCACTAACAGTTGTACACTAGCAAGATAGCAACTAAGGACTGAATTGGGCCTGCTCTAAAGATTTCAGAATAAAGGCCTCCTATAAGAAGTGAGGAGCATTTATGGGTACGAGTCAGGAACCGGCCTACCTTACATATCTCAAGGGTGCTGAGTCCAAAAAAAAAGGTTCCCAAGCAAAATTTTGAGTTTTTGACCTTCTAATTTGTATATCAAATGGCCACCAAATTGCCCATCTTGCTCAGTCATTGGACCATTTTCCCCTTAGTTTTTTTGTAAGTAGGCAATCAAAGATGAGGAAATTGTCTAGGGTCAGAGCAAGGATATAGTGGAGGCTCAGTGTCTTTTTTATGTATATATATGAATGCAAAATACCAACTGGAACATTTAAAAGTGATATTGATTGAATATTTATGTCGGCCTTAAAAAATAACACAAAAAATGTTTAATTTCACCTTAAAAGTTGGTATTTTGCATACTGAGCCTCCACTATATCCTTGCTCTGACCCTAGACTATAGATCCAGAAATTTAATTTCCTCATGTTTGACTGCCTACTTACAAAAAAACTTGGGGAAAATGGTCCAACGACCAACGGCCGCCATTTTGATATGCAAATGAGAAGGTCAAAAATTCAAAATTTCGCTTGAGAACCATTTTTTTGGGATTCAGCACCCTTGAAATAAGTAAAGTAGGCCAGTTCCTGACTTGTACCCATAAATGCTCCTCACTTTCACTTTTTGGACAATTCTGTCTAGACTATTTGGGCCCATAGTCAAAAACTTAGTTTCACTTCTGTCAAAAGCACTTCCTCCTGCACTTTTTGTCTAATTCTCTGAAAGATCCTCCATTTGGTACATTATTGGACAAAAAGGAAGCCAAGTATAATTTCACAATATACAAAATTGATCCAGTCCGGTTACAAACCATAGTTACAATAGAGGATTAATGCTGGACCATGCACGTTATAGCCGCTCAGACAGTTGCTGTACATCAAAGAGCCCCAATCAATAGTTGAAAGAAGAAAGAAAAGGCTTTTCTTAGCCTTCTCTTTTGCATTTCATTGCAGTTCGCCATCAGTGCCTGATCACTTGTCTTCCTTTGCTCATTATGGCCACTCAGAGGCTACTGTACATCTGCCAGCCCTTGTCATTATAGATAAAAATGTCGCTTGCTCAGAAGCCTCCTCCCTCCCTCCCATGACAGCAGAGTATCAATGCTCCACCGCATGTCCCTTCCTCATTATGGTCACTCAGACAGAGTTACATCAGCTGGCTGCCGTCCAGCTCATCAGCTCTATTTCTGATGAAATGACACATTGCAGATGTGAGGTCAGTGCACAATGAGACAGTTGCCGCTTGTAAATGTGTGCTAGTACACAAGGGTCAATGCGTAGATTTTTTTTCGGCTGTGGTGAGCTCCATGTTTATGTCACTGGGTCACTTTGTTGTTTTTTTCCTCAAATAAATGTGGATTAAACCCATTTCAGAGAATATTCATGTGTATATGTGTGTGGGTGGTTGACGTGAACTTAAATTCAAAGTGAAAAAAAGAATAATTCAAAAATATACACTACCGGTCAAAAGTTTTAGAACACACCAATTTTTCCAGTTTTTATTGAAATTCAAGCAGTTCACGTCAAATGAACAGCTTGAAAGGGTACAAAGGTAAGTGGTGAACTGCCAGAGGTAAATAAAAAAAGGTAAGCTTAACCAAAACTGGAAAATAATGTACATTTCAGAATTATACAAGTAGGCCTTTTTCAGAGAACAAGAAATGGGTTAACAACTTAACTCTATGGAGTCTTGGGCTATTTTGTCAATTTTTTAATTCTTTTCATGTCTTTGTAAGTCATTTTGTGTCTTTTTTTGGTCATTTTGTGTCTACTGTTAGTCATTTTGTTTCTTTTGGTGTCTTTTTTGTCATTTTGTGTCTTTTTTTGGTCATTTTGTGTCTTTTTTTAGTCCTTTAGTCCAACATAAAATGTGATTTTGAATCTTTTTTTTACTTTCCAAACACTATCATGCTCAATCAAGAATTTTAAATGTTGCAAATGTGCATTCATTTCAGAGTACACTGAGACATTAAACTGCATCATTTTCAATTAAATTCTGGAAAAGTTGGTGTGTTCTAAAACATTTGACCGGTAGTGTATATCAAATGACATATAATTATATTCCCTTATATGTGAATAATTCAAAACTGAATGTGTCCATTTCTAATTCTTCATATATTTAGCATATTATTAACTTTTTGGTGTGGTAGTCCTAAAATGTGTCCACCGGTGCAACAAAATAAAGAATGTCATTATTTAATTCAGAGAATTTTGGACAGATAAGATAGATAAGCCCAAGGCATATTAGTTATGAATATTTTTATCAATTTACATTATTTTCAATGATCAATCAATGTCATAATAACTCTACATAGGGACCTTAACACTTATATCCTCTAGATTCATTAAGTAAACACTCGTATGACATGCATTCAAGTATTTTAATGTATTTAGATTCATTTTTCATTAAATTACAGTTGTTTTAAGATAAGTAATGCTACCTAGGAGTACGTTCAGAACAGAATATTTGCATAGTTGAAGAACGATCCTCATTGTTTGCAAATGGATTAGATGTAGAAGAATGAACTGCATATTAAAACATTAATTTTAATGGAATATTACCAAATTTTAGTAATATTTGTCACTGGTGCATGCATATGCATGCTTATAAAGCCACCTTGAGTGTATTACAGCAGTGTTGAGGTAAACCTTTTTGAAAGATAATATCTTCAAAAAGGGGCAGATTCAAACTTTATGTGACTTTTTCAGCTAAAAAGTAAAATTTACTGAGGAACAATATTTGTCGCATGAATAACGTCACATATATCCCGCAGCCAGTCTTCCACAAATGCCCTTGGTTTTAGAAGCACATCAAAGAAATAGTTTCTCAAAAAGGTAATAAGCATATATTTGTAGAATTTGTTTTTCAGGATTTCAGAGGAAATCATTACACCTAAATGAAGGAAACCTCCTCCCTGACTATCTTTTAATCTGAAGGCTGAAAAGAAAAAAAAACACTTCAATTGTGCTTTTTGTAACTCATTATTTACATACTGCAGAATTTATGGACCGCCCGTTAATCAGTCATGCTTGTACATTATTATCTCTGCAGCCTCCACATACATTAGACTCCTTCAAAGCATCCAAAAATAGCCTTCAGTGTTTATTCTTGTGCTACCACACAAACCAATGTGTGCAGCTGAGGTTGAGGCTGAATCACAGACTTCATTCACTCCAATAATTAGAGTCAATATGTTAAATTGATCCTGGTCGGCCATGTAGCTCACTTTACAACACCGTGGAACAGATTAGCAGCTTTAGTGCAGTAGGGCAGCGGTTCCCAAACTTTTTTAGCCGTGCACCCCCTTCTATGTCCCAACCGGGTTGACGCACCCCCCAATCCCCCACACCTTAAAAAAAAAAAAATGCAGTAAGAGTTTTTATAGCCATATTAAAGGCGGAGGACGATGACAGGCTCAGGATCAGAGGCAGAAAGCAGATCAGTTGGGAAAATGTTATAATATTTTGAGCTGCGTTGAACAAATATTGTAGCAAATTTAAATGAGCGTGGAGTGAACACAACCCCGTCATCATAACATAGGCTGGAAAAATGATACAAGAACAAGAAGATAACTTCTTCTACGCTTCATTATAAGATCAAAAACAACCAAAAATAGATGCAAAAATGACCAAAGATGACACAAAATTATCAAAATAGACACAAATTGACCAAAAATACATGTAAAAATTACCAAACAACCAAAAAATAGATGCAAAAATGACCAAAATAGATGCAAAAATGAACAATAAATGACCTGTATTTATTAATTAATTAATAACACGTCTTTATTGTGTGGGGGAAAAAAAATGTAATTGTGTCATTATCAGACCACCATTACATTTTTCATCTCGCGCACCCCCTAGTAGCAGCTCACGCACCCCCAGGGGTCCACGCACCACACTTTGGGAATCCCTGCAGTAGGGAAAGCTTTTCCTCTCTGTGTGTTTATGTGTTGAGAGCTAGAGAACCATTTTTTTCTTGCTCTTGCTCACTACAGTGCTATGATGTTGTTTGATTTCAAAATCAGTGCTCCTTAATCGAACAAGAAACGGCTTCGCGCTGCCTGGCTGGAGATAAATGAATAGCATGCGGGACAGCAGCAGAGGTTGAACTGGGGTCAAGCACCATTCTGCCAGACAGCCCAGGAGACTGCACTACCTGTCACAACATGGATACCCCTAGAGAAAGATGGAGAGCGAGAATGCAAGCGAAGGAGGGAGAGAGAGGCAACGAGAAAACCCAGCTGGGGAAGAGAAAACAGAGGCAGAGAGCGAGGCTCTGAGAATGAAGCCAAGGAAAGATACGGCTGTATTGATGAGGTGTAGGGGACAGATTTATCTCTGAAGTCTCTCTGGTAAAAGCTGCTCAGCAGTGCCGTGTCCAGCTAGACTCCCTCCAGCCTACGGGGGTTAGAGCCCCCTCTCATCTGTCTCACTGGAAGGAGGAAGTAAAGATGGACAGAAACACAGGCCCCGTTTACACCAGGATGCTCGCGGGTAAAAACGACAAAATATTTTATCAGAAGTGCCTTTCGTTTAGACGGTGACGGCGTTTTGGGGGCTTAAAGACGCAAAAATCTGAAACCACCCTCCAAAGTGGAAAAGTTAAATCCGCTCCTCCGTAGCGTGTCGTCTACACTGACAAGACACAAAACTCTGATCTGATCTGCTCACGTCACGTATGTGTTTACGTCACATACATGCCCCAGTACAGGAAATAAAGAAACATGTTGGATTATTTCCATGGTGGGACCTTCAAGCTGCTCTGGCAGCTCTAATAAACTTACAGGAGTCTTTCCACCAAATGTACAGGATATGTACAGATAGTATTAGTGAACAGAGAAGGATCTGGAATTACCTCCATCACATTCTGGATGCAGCAATTGGTCGGAGGCGAGCCAGACGGCTGTGAACGAGACCTGGGAGATCTAGTGATGGTGGAGAACTTTGTGGAAGGAGTAGCTGATGAAAATGTGTGGCGTGGAAACTTCTGCATGCCCAAAGACGCTCTCATCACTTTAAGTGATGCCGCCTGGCTGCATACAATCCAATTTCACACACTTTTGCGTCACCGTATGCAGCAGATTTCCTCCCGAAAATGCTCGTCTAAACGAGGAATAAAAAGTGAAGACGTGACGCCACTTTTGCGTCTTCTGTTCAGACCGTCCTCGTGTAAACGTAGCCTTACTTACTCACACATGTGCACCCACTCCCACAACCACACACGCACGAACACAATTCAACCAAATGCTGTAGAGAAAAGATAGGTTTTTAATCTGTTTTTAAAAATGGCTACTGATGTGGCAAGTTGTGGCTCTCATCTGTCTTACAGGAAGGAGGAAGTAAAGATGGACAGAAACACAGTGAAGACGGAATGATTTGGCTCAGTAGGGGACAGGAGGCTGGTCAGTGGCCGGTGTTATTCCTGACCAACGTCCTTTGTTCACTGCCAAGGCTGCCGTCGTGACAGTGGCTGCCCATTAGACAGCTCCTGTGGGGGTGACCAGTGAGCTGGTGGTGGCGGTGGCGGTGGCGGTGGTGGGGGTTCTCTGGCACTTGCTCCACTGACAACCGTGTTATTGAAGGGTGGGGACGTAATTAGAGGGCGCGCCAGTGAGTACAGAATGTGGAACATCATTAACAAGCTCACATTGTTGAAGTGGGGACTGTAATTAAAGGGTTCCCACAGCAATGGGAAAAGGCTTTCATTGGAGGAGTGGAGGGACAAAGTGATTTCACTCATCTACCACTAGTTGTGACCTTCACACCAATTTGAAGTAGATGGCGTGTGTTTCTGTGTGTTTCTGTGTGTGTGTGCCTACTGCCTGCGTGCATGTGTACATATTTTGACTTGATGGGAAAGATACAAGGTCAATTAGACACTCCAGTCTACAATCCATGACATTGTTCATCTGAATAGGAATAGGAGAGAGAGGGGAGGAGAGATGGAACAACCAAGTCACTGTCCTCGAAAAGGAAAAAAGGTCAGAGCAGAAAATGTTCAATAAAAGAGCCGGAAAAAGAAAGTTACATCCAAATGCCTGAGGGCCACAAACGGGAGCACAAGACTGAACTGTGACTCATTTGCCTGTCCCCTGTGGAGCTATTGTAACTATTGAATGCATGCAAAGTGATTTACCATAGTTCCTTTCCTCTCTCCTTGTAATCAATTTAACTTGTAGCATGGGCATTTGTGGATTTACTGCCTTAGCCAATAACTCAGTACAACAGACACTCAGATCTTTGGGGGTTAAGAGTGAAATCAGTACATAGTTTCTACATTCTGCCTATGCAACAAGCAGCTCTGTCTGTATCAGAAGCTTGACACAATGCTCCAAAGACCCAGAACAACATGATGAGTCACCCAGCAGACATCCAGGGTCAGAGCTACAACTCTGGATGTCTGGCTGGGTTTATCCCCCCGGAGGAGTTTTGGGAATCAGAGGGATGTTAGTGGCCTGAGCTGCTGGTGGAGGAACACTCGGAAACATTTTCTAAAAAAAACATCTTGTCGTAATACATTAGTGTGAGAGTGGCATAAACTCAAATAGTACGGCCTTGTAACATAATGTAATGCAATATGTCTAAAAGCATGCTGCACACACAGGATTTCCCCACACTGAACACTGAAGGCTAAATAATGTTAGGTCTTGTGAAAGGACCAATTTGAACCCTTGAAAGGAGTCTAATGTTTACATCGACCTCAGAACCATTTCTCCCTTCACGTTTCTTTTTTTTTTTTTAAACATTGCACAGTCCATCCAGTAACTCCAGGCAGCTCCAGTTTGAAGAAACAGAAGGTAGTGCAATAGAGTGGTATTATGCATCCAACTGGCTCAACTGAATGGCTGTGACGCACTAAACAGAATGGGACCGCCAGTCATTTCTATATCAATTACATCTGTTTTTTCCCTGTGTTACATGTCAACATGGCTCTGGCTTCCAATCCATTCAATAGGATTGCTTAATCAAATAGTCATCAAATTGGAACAATAACTGCAAATATTACCAATCATTGTGTTTCTCCTGATTAAATAACCCCATTCAAGATGTTTTCAGATGAAAATCAAACCTGCACCTCTGAAAACCACCTTCCTTGCAATTAAATTGATGCCTTAAAAGTATGAAAGATTGTCTTACAAACCAATTTACAAACCCACTCACTGTATTTTTAACGGTGAAGTTCTTGTAACCACAGCTGCCGGTATTTTATCGTAAATTAAACAGATTTTTTTTACAGTGTAATGCAGAAATCTAAAAATGACCTAAACATTTTACCTTCACTCAAAATAATAACTGTCATCACTATTAGCGAGTTACAGTTGATACACAATAGCACAAAAAGGATCACATACACAATCTGTGACATCCTGTGGTATGAACAGGAAATTCCTCTTTCAGATAGCAGTAAGAGCTTCAGGGAGATGAATTCCTTTGTATTTATATAACTGATATGATGTGTGTAGTGGCTCTCTTTCCCCTTTTAACCTTTCAAACTCTACACATGTACAAGCAAAAGTATAAGTACAGCAGGGAGGCAGAAATGGTCACTGTGAATGCTTCATTCTTTGGTAACATAGTTAGAAAAATTGTCACGTTCCTCAAGATTTTTCTCTCTGAACGACCTGCACTGAGAGTTGTGTGTGTGTGTGTGTGTTTGTGGATCCTTCTATTGGAGTGTGTGGTGAAAGCCCAAAGTTTCAGACTTTTCCAAAGACCCTTTTTGTCATCCAACAAATAGATAGCAGAAAAATGCTGTCCACATACTGTGTTTTCTACACTATCTCCCACTTCTGTTGTGTAGCTGTTCTCCCCGTCCACCTCTGGAGCAGAAACGGACACGTACACACAAAGACTTATCGGCTGCATAATGGCCATTCACTTGGATAGATAATGCCATGACACCCATAGACATCAGAGCCCTTCAGCCAACACTGGCTCCATTAACACTGCCATTAGAGGGGGGTGATTGATTTATTTAGCTGCGAAGCTCGAGACAACAACAACCCTTACAACCTACTCCTGCTGCTATCAGGCACCACAGAGCCTTTTTACAGGTATTGACGGTGGAGGCTGTTTCAGAAGAACACTGGTTTCTAACACAAAATACACACATGGCTCACAAACTGCATTTCATTGCTCAGTTGATTGGCCTGGTGCACCAAGTAGATGGAAAAGAAGCAAACAGCAAGAACATTAATAGAAAAGTTTTGACAATAGAAAAGGGAAAAAGGTCCTTTACGTCAATGCAAGTGGGTGGTGTTCATCAAAGCATGAAATCTGGAGGGAAACTGCAGCTACAATGGCAGATTACAAAAAATAATAAGTAAAAAGTACACTGTAAAAAATGTCTGTAGATTTTACGGTGAAAAACTGCTAAACCATGACAGTAAAAGACCGTAAAATGATAAATGGGTTAATTCAGTTTCAGTAACAATGAAACATCGTAAATGTATAAATCAGCCAAAACAGTATTTAGTATTACATTTTTTTTTTTTTAAATACAGTACTCCACTGTAAAATACACTGGCACCATGTTTGTCCTGCAAAAATATACTGTAATATATATACAAGCCGTCATTTTAGCATTTATTTTTTGTAAAAAATACTTTTTTTCACTGTTAAATGTACTAAACACCATATCTCCAACAGAAATAAACTGTAATATTTAATGGTAAAATCTGGCATTTATAAAGTATTTCTTGTCAATTATATGGCAGAGCAGCGTTTCTTTTGATGGAAAAACCTTTTATTTTTACACTAAAATATGGACTAAAATGGCATCTTAAACGGGAAATCAAAAGTGGTAATACAATTTTACCGTAATATTACAAAAAGTTGCACCGTATTTATTACGGTAAAGTTCTGGCAACCACAGCTGCTGGTTTTTTACCGTAAAAACAACAGGTTTGTTTTTACAATGTAGGCTAAGGCTTAACAACCACCCAACATCCCTAAATAAGAATAAAAACCATGTTGCTGAATTTATCCACGGTAATTTTAAACCTTTTCATAAGGTCATGTAACTAAAAAGGTCAGTCCTTATGTGATAGCTTACATCCAGCCACGAGTGTTTATAGCTCTGTAAAGGTTGCAGCATCCGAGCCTACTTTTAACACCAATTTATTGGCTGTGTCTAAAGTTTCAAGTGTCAGTAAGTGTGTGTGTGTGTGTGTGGCAGAGAGGAGAGGATGCACAATGAAGGTGAGGAAATAAGGGAAGGAAGAGCTGTCTATCTCTGCACTTTGAAACAAAAAAGCTGTAATACCAGGAGTGCTTCTTTGACAGCAGGTATATGAAAGCTGACTAAATGCAATCAGATAGTGTCACAGGCTGACACATATTCTAACACTGTGTGCTGTTCTGCCTGTTCTTGCGCAAGAGCATGCTGCATTTGAGATGAGCAGAGAGAGATGGCAGTTTATAAATCCTTTCTGGACATCCGCATCCCTGCTTTTGACGGACTGGTCCCTTTTTTTCCCTCCTGTCTTAATATCGCCTTTCACTTCCCTGAAGCATGCTTTAAGGTCAAATGAGTTTATCTGTTCTACAGTGAAGGCTAAGTAAGTGTAGACTACTGCACTTGTTTATTCATGCATCGATGCATTCTCTCTACTTTCCTTATTTTCACTATTGTTCAATCACTCTGTCTAACAACCTATCATTCTCCCGCCTGCCTCATTCTCTCGCACCAATCTATTATCTGTCACAGTCTATGCAAGCCATTTTGCAGACATGACAATCAATGCACACTCGGATAAGCACAACCTTTTGTCCTGTATGTGAACAGCAACAGCAAGTTTGTGATGCTGCAACTCCCAGAACTAGATGCTCCCAATGACATGGTTAATGCAATGCACTACCTCCATCCATTTCTCTTAACCGCTTTCCCGCACTCGGGTCGCAGGGGGCTGCAGCCGATTCCAGCTCTCATTGGGCGAGAGGCGGGGTCAGACAACAATGCATGCTCTCATTCACTCCTACGGGCAATTTAGAGTTACCAGTTAAAGCTAAGGTGCATGTCTGCCAGAGAGCCTGCAGAGAACCCACACTGACTAACTATCAACCTCGAATTATGCTCAGAGCTTTTATGGGGAATTAATATTTAAAATACATTGCTATATGTATAATTTTTATAAGCCT
The DNA here is from genome assembly GCF_030273125.1 of Centropristis striata. Taxonomy (NCBI): domain Eukaryota; kingdom Metazoa; phylum Chordata; class Actinopteri; order Perciformes; family Serranidae; genus Centropristis; species Centropristis striata. The sequence continues at coordinate 23,589,653 of NC_081522.1, forward strand.
GGGTCAACATCAACAGGAGAGTAAGGATTATGTAGGTAGATGCACCAGAAGGAGAGGTGCAGTGTCCTGCCTGTCTTGGCCAGGTCTTTGTTTTCCATTAGTCAGAGTTATAGCCCTTAAGGCACTCTGTGAGAGCACTTAAGGGTGGTGATAAATACACACAGCCACTAAAACAAAGCTGACTGACAATTCATGGACAACACACACCTACACCCTCCTTGAATCATCAGTCCTGAGCTCTGTTGCAGCACCCCATGCTCAAAAAGCTCTCACAGACTTCATAGAAATGGTCCGTATATCACCTTTTCATTTTTTCAGTGGCAAATCAGGGGGCAGCTTTCCACGAAGGTCCTTGCATTAAAAGTCGAGCCATCATGACAAAAAAGATGAGCAATGGTTATCTAATGACAAATCAACTACCTGCGGACCCATGACATCATCTGAAAAGCTTCCCCTGGATGTGAAACGGCAATCATCAAATGGTACCAAATGGACATAAATATACACTCAAATAAGCAGACGTGACCTGGGTCAAATTGTTATTTAAAAAGTCTTCATTTATTTTTCTGTGATTCATTGATCTTGCCTGGCACGTATGTGTAGACCTCATTAATCTGGTTCTGCTGGGATGCTCAATCAAACACTCAACTGGGCAACATATTGGAGTCGCGTCTGCGTCGATGCCAACAGTCAGGTTGGACTCTTTTCAGTGATACTGTTAGCAGATTGGTTAATTAACAAGTATTTTCAAGGCCGTAATGTTGAGAAGTAATGAGCTCTCGTCATGTGTATATATATATATATATATATATATATATAGATATATATATATATATATATGCCAAAACACAAAATAAGCAGGACCGCCACCAGCTGCATTTAAATCACCATGCTTCACAAAATGACAAGCACTGACAGCCTGTTTGACTCTGGATAAATGCAGTACAACGCTTGACTCAGTTTGTACTCCCACTCTGTGTTTAGTCATCAAAAGAATTTTGCAATGAACATTTAGTTCAATGTTGAAGTATGTAATATTACATTACACTGCTGTCTTTTCACTCAGAAATAAAGTAACAACCTCTCACAGAGGCACAGAAAGAGAAAAACAGATGCAGGACAGAGTGGAAATGCCTTTGACGAAGTAGTAAATCATATTGAAATAAATGTTTCACTGCTCAATGGGCGAAATTGGATGTGTGAGACGAGAGCTGATATGTGTTTAGCATTCACCAGGTGAAACCTGCTGCTGTAAATGAGGGACTGACGTAGCGATGGAAAACAAAGAATGAAAGACAGAGAGGAACAGCGAGAGGGCTGATATTTATTTATTCTGGCGAGGGAGCGTTTAGGTACTAGCACTTCAGTGAACAAGCAATCAAATGGTGAAAAACACAGCCTCATTGTTGACATAAATCATAATTATACCACAGCCTTACACTGCAATTCCAGATATAAGAGCAATTGCAATAGGGAAAATTAAACAAGCGCTGTTGTGATGGAGTACTGTGTAATCATAGGTTATAACTGTCATTGAACTGAGTGGCTCATTTCAAGTATATGTGGGGTTAATTCAAGTGTGGGATTGTGCATGTGTCTACCTTTGTGTACAGTGCAATGCAATTTGGAGAATTTTGACTTGGTTATTGGTTTATTAACAGAAAAAAGCCAAAGGAAAAATCAACAGATTTATCCACTCATTATAATCACTCTGTTTGTTTATTGCATTCCAGCTCGCTGATGCTTTTTAATGTAAACAGAAAGCAATAGGGCTTTAACTGAGCTCAGCCAGACACTGACTGGCTAGTCAAGCTTGACTGCATGTTGTGTTGTGTTGTGTCTGTGCCTCGTTCTGTGCTGCCGGTTATTGTCTGAATATAGGAAGAGAATAGCTCATAGTTGGCTCAGACACAGCACTCTGTCTAATGTGGACAAATTGTTTTAGCTTGTTTGCTCTGTTTCATGTTATATGACCAACTGAGCACTTTGAATTGAATATCCATTTGGTGCCCTTATATAGAGGGCACAACCTCACACTCTAAGGTGTGTTTCCAGAAGTGTGAGGACGTGCCCTCTAGAGAGCACTCCCAAGTGGAGAAAATGTGATGAAGTTCCCTCTAGAATGCCTTCAAATGGAGATGGAGAACACAGTTAAAGGGCCCTCTCGGGCGACCTCAAATGGGGAAAACATGATGACATGCCAACTACGATGCGCTTCCAGTAGAAAGACAATGTGATGCAGTTCCCTCTAAATTAAGTGCCATCTAAGGGGCCAGTTATTTGAGAAAACTTGGTTAAGCATTCAAGTAAAGAGAACATGATGAAATTCCCTCAGGGTGCCCTTCCAGTGAAGAGAAGATGATGAGGGTGCCCTTCCAGTGAAGAATATGTGATGAAGTGCCCTGAGGGTGCCCTTCCAGTGAAGTGCCCTCAGGGTGCCCTTCCAATGAAGAGAACATGATGAAGTGCCCTGAGGGAATTTCATCATGTTCTCTTCATGCCTTGAGGGTGCCCTTCCAGTGAAGAGAACACGATGAAGTGCCCTGATGGTGCCCTTCCAGTGAAGAGAACATGACGAAGTGCCCTCAGGGTGCCCTTCCAGTGAAGAATATGTGATGAAGTGCCCTCAGGGTGCCCTTCCAGTGAAGAGAACATGATGAAGTGCCCTCAGGGTGCCCTTCCAGTGAAGAGAACATGATGAAGTGCCCTGAGGGTGCCCTTCCAGTGAAGAACATGTGATGAAGTGCCCTCTAGGGTGCCATTCCATTGAAGTGCCCCCGGGGTGCCCGTAAATGTGAAAAAGTATTTTTGCAGTGCCATTTAGGATGCTGTTCATGCTGGAAAACATTCTGCATGGTGGTTCCCCACTGCTTGCAGGTGATGCCCTTTCCCCCCCTGCCCCTCAGACAGCCTGAGCCCATTATATAATATGGACATTGTTTGCATTTACTTCCTAAGAGCCTACCTTGAGCCAACAAACCTACACTACGGTATTTTACATACTCTGATAGACTAGCAATTGCTGTATGTTTACAAACAAATATTCAGGTGATTAGTTAGCAGTTATCAATTACTCAGTTGGTCCATAAAATGTCCATAGTCGTGACAGATTTGGATTGCTGCTGACAATTTACAGTACAATTATATTTAACAGAGAAAAGCAGCAAATCATTACGATTGAGACATTATTTATTTATGAATTGTGTAAAGCATTGATTGATGATTGGAAATTGTTTTTCAACCTTCTGTTGACGGATTAATTAATCGACTCATCACTTCAGCGTTAGAAAAAAAATTCATAATTTAATTGAATCCATTTTATCACATTAGTGTTTGCAGAGTCAGAGATTTTCTTCCCGCGTGTGACATGGTTCTTAGACATAAAATTCTTGCGTCTGCTTTATATTATGTTCTACAACTGTACTTGGGATATTTTAATTGAAGGAACTTTTTGGACCAGAGTCTTGTACAGAGGAAGAAAGGAAAAGCATCTATGTTAGAGCAGCCAGCTGCTTTAAGGCTAGCTGGCTGCATACAGGTTGTAAGTCTTCAGTCAAAAAATTTGCAACTCAGCTTACTGTATCATGCTGCTTCACATGTGCAGACTTCTATTGAGATGTGATTGAAATTAAGGGCACTACTGTTCATTTAATAATAGAATGAAAGGGTCACCATCCACAACGTGAAGAGATCTCCTCTGAAGGGTTGTATCACTGGTAAAATAGAGCACCTTTCAAATTGTGTGTGAGAGAAAGAGAGACTGAGCAGTTACAACCACTGTCACCTCATCACCTGGGGACCATTCATCAGCTCACAGTGAGACACTGAAGGAGAGAGAGCGAGAGACATTGAGAGAGGACCAGGAGGAGGAGGAGCAGGAGGAGGAGGGATGGGGAGCTGACAGGTCGATGCAGTGGCAGGGGAGTAACAGGCCCACAAGGTCTGAAAAGCAGTGAGCATCACTGAGTCGGATACACACACAAATGGGCTGTACACAAAACACACACTACGGTGCCCACAATGCATGTAAGTGCATGTACACACACTCAGGAACAGACTTGTAGGACAGTTGTTAGTTATTTTGTAAGGCCATGATTGAGCGCTTTTAAACAAGGTTGGGAGCTGCAATTAAAGCTACAGGAAATTTTATTTTTGTTCAATTTTTTGGCTGGAGCTGAGCAGGACCTATAAACAAAAAGGTCTCACTGAGTGACACCATTGGTCAAAGGGAGTGATGGCGGTTGAGTTGGAGCTTCCCCATTGAGCATTGGCTATGGTAGGGGTCCAAAGCAAAATTCCTATTATTGTTTGGTGTTATTGTGACAACACACATCACAGCCATATAAATAGAATTCTTTGGAGACAGCTCTATGTTTTTTGTTTAGTTTTATACTGTCTATGTAGCTACCCTGCCGGCTGGAGTTCCTGATAGCTAACGGTCAGTTAGCTCAGTGAGACATGCTGTGACGATTAATCAATGGCAAAGACATTTTTCGGCCGATGGAAGGCTGTCGCTCCCTCTGCTGTGTTGATTTGGAGATATCCTTTTTATCCAAAATACTAATTCTGTCAGCGGGGCAGTCAGCTGATAGCGTGTCTGCCTCTTTGATTTCCGATCAATCAGCTGATCCACTTCATCAGTCCGTGGTTCTAGCTTAAACATGTCATGTGATATGCTACATCAGTACACTTTAATAACAAATATTAATGGGGCCACCCCAGGTGAACATTTCATATCCTGGAATTCACATTATAGACGCCGCTGCTGGCTATCCGTGCAACACTGTGGCTGCAATTAAGCACATTAAAAGGTTACAGCCTAATTCTAGTTTTGACACAGTCTTGATTAAATAGGGAGGTGGGCATGGATGGATCTCTATCAATCCAACATATTATGTGTCGGTTCAGTCATTCATCACACTCAAAAACAGCAGAGATATGACTGATGGGATGCGTATGATGTCATGTTTTCAGTTAGCTCATCTGGTTTGCACAGATGTGGAAAAAGGAGAAGATAGAGAAAGGCAGTGATGGGAGAGGAGGTCATGTTTCCCTGGTTTTTATTCAAGGCTAATCATTTTCAGCAAAGATGCTGTGCCATCATTCCGTGGCAAAATTACAGGTGACAATTTGTAAAGTCCAAGTCATTTTGATCCATGTCACCCTTTGGACTAACTTCCTCAATTTTTTTTTATTATGAACAATGATGAACAACTTATTGTAATGCTTAGTCAAAGCTGAAAGAGAAAATTAGTCGCAATGTGAAATTTGACTTGCGTTAAAACCGAAATTTGTTGCACAGTTAAGCCAAAAAAATGACAAGATGATGAACTAATGTACTTTGTGTAGGATTTCCCTGGAAAGCAGGGCATAAAGCGCTGTCTGCTACTCTACTGACAAGACATTGCATACAAGAAATTGGCATAAACACAAACTGTCCTCTGTGGCAGTGAATTGGATCTGTCATCGTCTCAATGGAGTAGAATTGGAAATATAATACAGATATCACTCAAAATCCTTGTAATTACACACAGGGGCATTTAAAACATGCATAGAGACAGGGTCTCTCTCTTTCTCTCTCTCTCCTCCCCCCCCCCCCCTCTCTCTCTCTACAGTGTTATCATCTGCAACCATTGCCTTGCTTCTCCAAAATGCCAGAACATGAGGCTAAATTAATGCAGAAGCAAAGGATTCAGGTCAGTTCTCTGTACATTCCAGAGGTCAAATATTCATTCAGACCTCCCAAAACGTGCTGTGCATGTCAAGGAAAGCTGAGAGGAATTATATTCAGTTTTTCATGCTAATGGGAGAGCACATCTTCAGTTACATGCAAAAATGGGGTTTCTGCATATAAAATCATATACTGTCATTTGTCATAGACCCTGACATGCAAACACACACACACACACACACACACCCTCCACTATTCATCTCCACTTTCACTGTAATTGGGTTTTAAATTGGATGATACTTTGAAAGTCAATTCATATAAAATGTGGCTTTCTTTGACTTCTTATAGCCAAATAAAAAAACACATTGTAAAACCTTATGTAGAGTAAACCTGTCATCCCAATGACAATTTAGCCTTCACACAAAATCCACAAAAAAATACATCTGGGGCTTCTGGATGTCGACATCCCTGTTGGACCTCCTTTGCTCTGTCTGTTATATATGATTCTGTTCTCTTTTGAGCTTATTCTGGTGTGCATTTGTGTATGCTTGTTAGTCTTAACCCTACTAAACATGTCCATTTTAAGTCGACATGGTTTGTTTTTGGCACCAGCGGGGTGCTGTCTGATGGAATTACACACACCACTGAATATTCTCTGCTCCTGGTATTAGTCTAATTATGAGTTGCTTTAAGTAAGACAATTCATCAAATGCCTAAAGTGTGTGTTAAATAGTTGCATATTATGTGTGTGCATGTGTGTGTACTCTCCAAATTGTGTTTTAAGTATGCAATACCAAAAAAGTAACAAAAAAACGGAAGACACTAAGCTGCAGCAGGAGATTCACAGGCAGACTCTGCAAAGCAACCTCTTGCTCCAGCAAGCACCTCAGTGGCAGTGTGTGTTTCAGTATCTTAATCCAAGTTGGCATGTGCTATGTATTCGCAGTGCTCATGTTTAATCCAGAGAAATGTATGGGATCATTCTTAAACCTCTCTTAACCTCAGGGTAAAACTGAGTTTTTGTATTTTCCTTGTCTTTTTTGGCTTCCTCTATTGCTTTTTTTGCAGCTTTTTCATGCCAAAGGATTTTTGGAAGAATAAGAGAATGAGAAATCTGAAATTTTAAATTTGACTACTGATATGCCTGGTTGTGCTGCCTGATCCCATGATGGTTCACAGGATTTTGTGCTAAAAGCAGTTTTATTGTGCTGTCTGAAAATATTGGAACATAGAAATGTCTTGCACAGATGGTGTTTGGAGGCTAAGTTTTCATTTCCCTGACCTTTAACCTGACTTGAATACTGTTTTTGTCATTGCACAAATATTGTTCTATTTGCTCATTTGTTTTGTTTTCACATCACTATGAAGGTTCCATATGATGCATCAGTGTAAGGGAGAAAAACTAATTATATCAGTCTTTCTTTTGATGAGATGCTATTTCTTGTAATTACCATTTACTCTGAAACTTCAACTACAGGTAGGGCTGCCACAATTGGTCAGCTTAATCAGTGTCATAGCATCAATTTTTGCAACTACAGTCATACTACATCATTTATTTTTTAATTGTTGTTGCTGCAGTTCATTTTTTTGTCATCTCTTCTGCTGGTGTAATCTTTTTATCTGCATGTACAGGCCACACTACTGCAGTGACAAAGATATTGAGCAAGCGAAAATAAATAAGCAGTAACGTTATAGCTGTGATTGTAGCAACATATGTATGCAGGTTTTTCATTGGCGAATAAACGGAAAGACCCAAGCCATGTAACAGTGTCTTGCTTCTTGCCTGCAGAGGATTAAAGTGAAGGGAACTAGCTCTGAAGTTAGCAACAACTCAGGCTAACTTATGGTGGCCTGAGCTATAAGGTGGACCTGCTATTCTCATTTTTAGGTCGCTTTCCTGAGTTTTCTTTTGTACTGCATTGTACAATGACATACAGTTATGCTGTTATCGGTTAATCTAAACAATTAGAACAAATAACTAGATGAAAAACGAACGGTAAATAATAACGGGTGCATTGTAATTCATATAAAGTTGATATAAAGTATGAAAAAGGCTTCTATAGTTGCTGACTGACAGGAAACAAGGTTTGTTAAAGTTATATTCTTCTGTCACATATATTAGTGGCTATATTTGTTGTCTTAACTACAGTAAATGTGCTTGTTAGCTCATGTGCTAATGCTAACGTTTGTTATTGTTTTCCCACCTCGTAGCTCTTACGGTGGATTCACAAGGTGACCAAGGAATTTATTAACTTGTTAATTGTTAATTTATTAACTTTATGTAAAAAGCAATAAGTGTTTTTGACTAAAGGTACCTCGGTAACTCGGGTAGCTTTTACGTAAATTGCCTTCAAAATAAAAGCACTGCGGTTGTATTGATTTCTAATTTCTGGGTAACCTCATGCGGGCCGGATGTGGCCCGCGGGCCGCCCAATGCCCAGGTCTGTGTTAGTGTCAGCCCTAACTTTCAAATTTGCTCCAAATGTGGCTGATGTTGTGGCTTGTTTTACAAACCCTAAATTATTTTATCCAAACCAAATCCCTGACCCTAATTGCAAAGGGGGGCGCTACAAGATGCATCATCCTAACAGGAGGTAAACACCATTTGACATGCACAATGTTTGAGCATCTCATGCTCACGCTCATTAGCTATAAATTGACAGTAAACTGTTCAGTGCACCAAATGCATGAGCATGTTAAATGAACACGCTCTTTTTCAACATTCACTCACACAACTGTCAGTGATGCTTTGGTCACGGATGTCATCTGCCTAACAGAGACAAAAATCACTAACGACTCACCTCTATTTTGGGAAATGGGACACGTTTGTGAATTCAAAAGAACAGCTCACATGATCATGTTCAAAGACGTGTGCAGTAATGCAGGAGTGCAAAGGTTCTGTGCAATACGGTCTCACAGAAATCTGTGAAATAGCCACGGATTTCACTTAACTCAAAATCCGTGGAATAGCCACGGAATTGCTCAAATTTCCGTGAAACTGACACGGATTTCGCTACAATGCAAGTTAATGACAGTCATATTTTTCTGGCGAGATCTTCACCACAAAGTGATTATGTACATTCACTGAGTGAAGATTTAGAAAATAAAACATATATTTCTCGCTAGAAATGTGATCAAAATCCATTTTTATGCAGAAACTAAGTCAAAATATTGATTTTTCACTAAAAATGAGAGAACTGTCCGCCATGTTTTTTGTTCTGACCGCCGGGACCTTGAAAGTCACGTGACTTGGAACAAACCAATAGGAACAAATATCCATGGAATAGCCACGGGATATGACTGTCATTAACTTGCATTGTAGCAAAACCCGTGTCAGTTTCACGGAAATTTGAGTGATTCCGTGGCTATTCCACGGATTTTGAGTTAAGCGAAATCCGTGGCTATTTCACGGATTTCTGTGAGATCATGTTGGTGCAGTAATGCAGGAGTGCAAAGGTTCTGTGTCCCTACTGGCGGCCCTGCCTGTGCAGGAGAGTGTTTGTTGTCAGCATGTAGTGCATGTAGAGTCAGATCCAGACAGACATAACAGATACTGGCGCTGCAGAGCTCCGCTCCCTGTATCTTGGTCCAGAGCAGATGGCCACAGATCCATTCAGCCAAGGCCTTAATAGAGCCACAGCTGCTGGCAGACAAAGTGAATCTCCCTCCATATGCACTTCCTTGGAAAACACAGCGCTGCTCTGTTTGCTCTGCTGTGGGAGTGGGACGCAGTCAGTAAGCTATGACTCAGACCACTGATACTTCTTCATTCGTACCAGTCCACACAGGGCAATTTGTTCAAATTTAACAAAGGCTGACAGTGGACAGGTACGCCCTTGTCTGCTCACATTCAGCCGTAAAGCTGGCATTAACAAGGTGGCAGTGAGTTCAATCTTTTCACCTAACAAGAGGCGATCCATCTACTACAATTTCCACCTGTGAGAAATAAAGCTGCGGCTGTGGAGTTCCAGATGCCCTTATTGAACTCATTAATATAGAAGTCAATACTATTCTTCTTAATGAAAATACAAGTACTCTGTGTGACTTTATTGTGCTGCAGGTGTTTCACATCATCACTACAACTGTGTGAACTGCCATTGTTGTTATTCTGGTGTAAAACTCTGCTGTATTTATTTGCAGAAGTGCTTATTGCTGTGATGATAATAATTACAACAAAAGCGCTTGTCAAATTTAAATTAGAGTAAAGCATTAGTCTCCACATGAGTCTCTTGGATTTAATCCTGATGCATTTTGGACCATCATTGCAGCATAAATAAATATAAATATAAGCAACCACTGTCACTTTGAAGTGTGTTTGCCTTAGTTTGAAGAATCTGAATCGTCCATTTGTGAAGTCTGCCTGGTATAAGAACTAACACCTCACATGAATAAAATAGTGCTGAGACTCATTAAATCAACAAGTCTCTTTTTTAAGGCATACGCACTTCATGCACTTCCAAGACTGATGCCTAAAACTTCCTGTAAAACCTCTGGGTGATTTTAAAATAAGCCCCTAAAACCTGAAGTTTTTCTAGAAATTCAACAGAAGTGTCAACGCTTTTACTAAATAATAGATTTTTCAGCCTCTGTAGCAGATAGAAATGAAATTCAAAAAGTATTTGAGAGCTTATACAAATACTACAAAACGACGTATCTGCTTTCCAGGCTTCAATGGGTTAAAATACACTGTAAAAAAGGTTTGTAGAAATAACAGTAATACACTGTCAAATACATCAGAAATAGGGCATAAAATGAAAAATGGTATATCACTGTATTAGACACTTTTAATTACCGTAAATCAAAGAATAGCACAAAACGTATACTTTTTTTTTCTGTCATAAAATGGAAGAAACACAGTTTTGCTGTAAAATATAACATTTTCATGCAAAACTTATGGAGGAATACCATGATGTATGAATAAATGACACAATTAGCCTAAAAATAACGGGAATATTCAGACTAAATAACAGTTTTTGCTGATATTTACATTTAAATTTAGAATAGAAAACCCACTCACTGTAATTTTTACGGTGAAGTTCTGGCAACCACAGCTGCCAGTATTTTACCGTAAATTAAACATATTATTTTTTACAGTGTAGACAAATTTATTCTGCATGCAAGAAACTGCATGGGACGTGGGACTCCCCTTTAAAATGCCAGGCCATGTCAATTTTTTCTCTTTACAAAAATTTAGCTTTGGAGCATTATTTTTGACTGAAAAAAAGAGTAGTATGGATGGTACTAATGGATGTATTAGGCTGTCTAGTTTTATATGATATCAATATCTTCACTCTGCCTTTAAAATGCAGCCCACTAGCTCTCAAGCCTTTCAAAGGAAGTCCTGTTGGGGGCTGCTCCTCTAAACCCTTACAACCACTATTGCCCAGTAAGCTTCAGGCTTTCCTCATGACCTTGACAAGGATTAAGTGAGTGCAGAAAATGAATGAGTGAGCAGACCAATTCTTGCAGTTCTATGATAGGAATATGAAGTGAGTGCCATTCTCACTATCGTGACACAGGGGAGTGTTAAATCTACAGCGCAGGTGTTCAGAGAGTGAAAGTACTGGCAAGAGCAAAACTGCAGTCAGAGAAGAGATGTGCAGATTAAAAGCACACTATCTTGGGAAAAGAAAAGGCAGGCCAACCAAGGAAAGAAACTGATGGGGGACATGGGAGAGATTTTCAACACTGTAAAAAATGTCTGTAGATTTTACAGTGAAAAACTGCTAAACCATTACAGTAAAAGACCATAAAATGATAAATGGGTTAATTCAGTTTCAGTAACAATGAAACACTGTGAATGTAAATGTATATATCAGCCAAAACAGTATTTTTTACAGTTGTTTAAAAAAAAAAAAAAATACATTACTCTACTGTAAAATTTAGTGGCACTGTGTGAGTAGCAAAAATATACTGTAATATATATACAAGCATCACTGTAATTTTTGTATTTATTTTTTGTAAAAAAAACTTTATTGTCATATTTAATGGGAAAATCTTTTATTTATGCAGCATTTGCAAAATATTTTCTTGTCATATATATGGCAGAACAGCGTTTCTTTTTTTCTTTCAAATTTTTATCTCACGATTTTTGTAATCCATTTATTTTTCACCCAATTGCCTATGATCCTGGGCGCTACCTTGTCTCTGTCAGCCTGCACTGTTAAAAATGTCTGTAGATTTTACGGTGAAAAACTGTTAAACCATGACAGTAAAAGTTTTTTACCGTAAAAATAACAGGGTTTTTTTTTTTACAGTGAACTTACTCAGGTGAGGAACAATGAACACTAACCAACTGGGACAGCAAGGGGCTTGACATTTCTAATTAATATTAATTGAATCACTTGAGTGCTTTGTTTATGGAGTGGGAGCCACCATGGATCAACAATTCCACTTGCTGCAAGGAGGGAATCACACACAATGCATTTCCATACACACACAAACGGCATAGACTTGTGTTGATGTCAACATGGTCTCACAGGAATCCGTGAAATAGCCACGGATTTCGCTTAACTCAAAATCCGTGGAATAGCCACGGAATCGCTCAAATTTCCGTGAAACTGACACGGATTTCGCTACAATGCAAGTTAATGACAGTCATATTTTTCTGGCGAGATCTTCACCACAAAGTGATTATGTACATTCACTCAGTGAATATTTAGAAAATAAAACATATATTTCACGCTAGAAATATGATCAAAATCCATTTTTATGCAGAAACAAAGTCAAAATATGAATTTTTTCACAAAAAATTAGAGAACTGTCCGCCATGTTTTTTGTTCTGACCGCCGGGACCTTGAAAGTCACGTGACTTGGAACAAACCAATAGGAACAAATATCCATGGAATAGCCACGGGATATGACTGTCATTAACTTGCATTGTAGCGAAATCCGTGTCAGTTTCACGGAAATTTGAGTGATTCTGTGGCTATTCCACGGATTTTGAGTTAAGCGAAATCCGTGGCTATTTCACGGATTCCTGTGAGACCAGGTTCCTGGGAAAGTTACAGGAGAGAACTGATTAAAGTTACTACCACGTGTTCGTTGGAAAGAAAGTGTGGGGAGAGATTTGTTAACAAACTTCAGTCTACATCAAAGTCCAAACAATTCATGAAGTGCTAATCTGTTTTGGCACACAGCAACCGCCAGCAATACACTGCCCACATTCGGTTACAGACACAATCACAATCACGCACATAATTCAAAAGTTTGCTGTGTTAGATTCTAAGTTGTTATGTAGCTTTCAGCAGCAGGTTCATCCCAGATGCCCTATGGTGAGTGAGTGTCCACAAATGGCTCCAGTCCATTTAAGCTGCTCCTGTGAGTCTCAGACGATGTCTGTATTCATAAACATGTGTTTGTTTGGAGGAAGGAGAGTAATATGAGGACATCTTTTCAAAAGAAAATATGGTAGAACTAAAGGAGGAATTGTGAGAAGAATAAGAAAAAAAGGGAGACTGTAAGCAGCTGATGCTAAGTTAAAAAATGTGATGTGGGTGGTGAAAGCTCCAAGGCAAAAATAAGCATCATGATAAAACCTATGCATAAAGACAATGGAGGTATGCAATTCAATGTTGCACGTCTGAGACTGATGAAATTCAGAATCCTTTGAGGGTGAAAAAGAGGCAAAAGAAAAGTAAGTATGGCTTGCAAAGAGCAACCAAAGTGAAGTGAAGTAGCAGGGTCGAGATGAGAGGGTGTGGGTGTGCGATGATGACTAAGAAGCAATCATGTGGTTTGGCATTTTCTAAGGTTCGTAGGAATCGGTTTGTAGTGGCTCCACTAGGACGAGGACAAGGACGATATCAACTAGGCTGTACAGTTTGTCAAAAAAGATGTGCTGCAGGCAGAGGTGGGTAGTAACGCGCTACATTTACTCCGTTACAAATACTTGAGTAACTTTTTGGATAAATTGTAATTTTGGGAGTAGTTTTTTTGGACCATACTTTTACTTTTACTTGAGTATATATTTGAAGAAGGAACGGTACTCTTACGCCGTTCTATTTGGCTACGTGAGGGTAGTTACTTTTAATTTTTTTTATCTTTTTTTTTATTACATGCAAGATCTATTTCTACGTCTTCAGCTTTCAACCAATAAAAAACATTAGAAAATGATCTTGCCAATCAAATGCAGCTACTTGGGTCAGATGACAAGTGTTGTCATGTTGGTCGTAGCCATAGCAACAGTGAACGCGCACTTTTTAACGGCCCGTCACCTGCCTTGACTCACATATGAACTAAAGTGACATCCCATTCTTAATCCATAGTGTTTAATATGATGTCGGTCCACCCTTTGCAACTTATGGCAATATATTGTATCTTTAGTTTGAAGATTGCTGTTTTATATGTTGTTTGCTACTATAGAAAATGCAGTACTTGTACTCTTGAGTACTTGAGTAGTCTTTTCACTGCATACTTTTTTACTCTTACTTGGGTAATTATAATCTTAAGTAACAGTACTTTTACTTGAGTACTTTTTTTGGCTACTCTGCCCACCTCTGGCTGCAGGTTAGGGTGTGAGGAAAAGACCGGAGGATGCTGGGAATCGATAAAGTGGATCTGTGGAGTGGGGACATCGAGGGGTGCAGAATAAGGAGGAGGAGATGGCAGTGAGGACAGATGGTGTTTAAACACCCTCAGTGCTAAGAGAGCTGGAGACTGTTTAAAAAAAATAAACAGAGGGAGTATTGGTGTCCAACTTCTGCCATGGTACATCGCCATGCCAACTGGAGTATGGCAGCACCCCATGGCACCAGTCTGGACAGGCTACACCATCTAAACAGCATGAGCAATCTGACTATTCATCTAGTCATGGTAGAGTAAACACACACACACACACACACACAATCATACTGTTGGGATTCTACCACAGGTGAATTTTGGGCGAATGCTGTCTATTTAATGTTGTACATTATGAATGATATGCCATCCTCTTCTTTGACAAGAATTCACGATTCCTTCAACCACTATTAAATATTAATATGGTAATTTGATTATAATTATATTCATAATTAATAATTAGTGTTCCAAATTGATAGTTTAATAACTTTATGAGACTGATTTAGGTGAATTGGCTATATTTTTCTGTTCTTACAGATGGTGCCCCTTTTTACGAGCTGACTTAGAGTAAATCAAGTCACATCATTTCTTATAATTAATAATTGTTTATGATAATTATTAATAATTCTTATAGCCATCCAACCACACTTTTGAACCGTGAGATCCACACAAGTGTTGCTCAGGTTCATTCCGGCATATTTGGTATCCTTATGGAAGGGATAGCATTTATGATAACGCCCTTTTATTAATATATTTGACGCCCTGTGCAAGGTCATCATTTATTCATAAAAGAGCCATCCTTAAACCCCAACATTTTTGGTGATCCTTGATGAAGGCAATTGGTATCTTTAAACAGATACCCCAACATAGTTGACGCCCCGGTGCGTAATTACAACAATACACACACACACACACACACACACACACACACACACACACACACAATCATACACACACACATCTTTAAAAGTACTTCTTCTGCCGGGAAAGGACACTGTTATGTTGCTCCACTTTAGACAACCAAACACATCCTAAAAGTCTATTTTCCTCTTACAGAAAAAGAGCAATCATGAAAAGGAAAAAAACATGACCTGTTGTTCAATCAAACAATTCACTGAAAACACAACACGTACAGAAACCAAAGAGGAAGCAAAAGCAAAAACTAGGACAGTCGCACTCCCCTGTTGATCTCTTATTCAGTCACACCTTCAAGTCATTCCCACAACATCAGCCACGCAGCAGGACTCTGGGCTGCTCCACGCTGCAGTGACAATGATGATTACCAACCTCTTTTACAGAGAGACATGCATCAACAGCGCGCCGGTTTATGTTTAAGTCCATTGGAACAGAACGGTCCTCCACACAATACAAAACAAAACAGCAGTCAAACTCTGCCTGTCTGCACACACAATGTCTTATGATGTACAGTGTTTCCCATAGACCAGATAGCTATTTGTGGTGCTCCACTGACACCGGTAAAGTCCTAAATTCTTTAAATATATCACTTTATTGACATTTCACAACATTTTTAGGCGAGAAAGTAGCCACTTTGATCATTTTGTGGTCAATTTGTGTCTTTTTTGGTAATTTGGCTTCCTTTTTTTGGTCATTTTGTGTCTTTTTTTTGTCATTTTGTGTCTTTTTTTAGTCATTTTGTGTCTTTTTTTTGTCATTTTGTGTCTTTTCTGGTCATTTTGTGTCTTTTTTGATCATTTTGTGGTCAATTTGTGTCTTTTTTGATAATTTTGTGGTCAATTTATGTCTTTTTTGATCATTTTGTGGTCAATTTGTGTCCTTTTTGGTCATTTTGTTTCCTTTTTTTGGTCATTTTGTTTCTTTTTTGGGTTATCTGAACTGTACGTGTGAGATTCTGTTCAGTGAGACAACATGCATGTTAAATTGGGGGTCGCGACTCAAAAAGGTTGAGAACTACTGCTGTAAAGTAGATAACAGTAAGGGAACTTTAAAATTAACAGTAGAATGCTGACAACCCTGCTGCCAGTATTTTTACTGTTAATTTACAAGACAATTGTTTACAGTGTAGTGGCTAGAACCAAAATGTAAAAAAAGACCAGGTAGAGTGGTTGTTAGGTTGAAGTGTTCAAAGTGTTCAAAACCCAATATCGAGAAGGTATGTGTGAGGCATTTCATCAAATTATCTATCTGACTGCAGGCGACCATGCACGGCCGACCCTCTAAACAAGCTGCTGGGAGGGTTTACCCTCTGATCAAGGTCTCTCACCTGGGAAGCCTCAGAGCACATCAGGCTGACTGAATTGAATATAGATATGGGTAAATGAATTATGAATTATGAATGGGCACCAATCCAAAATGTGAAAATGCAATAGCTTTTCAAATTAAAATGGATTTTCTAACCATCAGAGAAAGTGATCGCGCTTGGAAACTTTACCTATACGGTGAAGTCTACAGATAGACAGACATTAAGAGAGGCTGATGGGAAAACTGAAATATATGCATTATTAGGTCACTGCAGCTATAATAGTGCAAATTCCAGTGCTGAGTCTACTTTTACAAGCTCTGATGTTTTTCAAAGGACCTTTAATGCTCAGAAATGTTTAAATCCTAGAACAGATAAACATAGAATGACACCCATTGGTGCCAAATAGCTGTTGAAACACTTCAAATATTTCGAAGAAGCAAAATACTGAGTAGGTAAAAAATGTGATTTTGTGGCGCAACATGTAAAGCAGCTATTCTCAACCTTGGGGTCGGGACACCAATTGGGGTCGTGAGATAATTTCTGGGGGTCGCCAAATCATTTTGGAAGTCAGCTCTGTCTCCACTGTGTTAAAGTGTTCATGTGTTAATGTGTTTTAGTCTTTTTGGTCACCTAATGTCCTTTTTTTGGGTCATTTTGTGTCTTTTTTGATCATTTTGTGGTCAATTTGTGTGTTTTTTGGTTATTTTGTGTCTTTTTTGATCATTTTGTGGTCAATTTGTGTGTTTTTTGGTTATTTTGTGTCTTTTTTTGGTCATTTTGTGGTCAATTTGTGACTTTTTTGGTCATTTTGTTTCTTTTTTTTGTCATTTTGTGTCTTTTTTTTGTCATTTTGTGTCTTTTTTTTTTCATTTTGTGTCTTTTTTTGGTCATTTTGTGGTCAATTTTATTATTTTTATTATTAGGTCACTGCAGCTATAATAGTGCAAATTCCAGTGCTGTATTTTGTGAGTCTACTTTTACAAGCTGTGATGTTTTTCAAAAGACCTTTAATGCTCAGAAATGCTTAAATCCAAGAACAGATAAACAGAGAATGACACCCATTGGTGCCAAATAGCTGTTGAAACACTTCAAATATTTCGAAGAAGCAAAATACTGAGTAGGTAAAAAATGTGATTTGGTGGCGCAACATGACACACACACACACACACACAGGCTAATAATTCTGCTATGTGTCAGAGCTATTCCCGTGTAGGGACAGCTGAAGTTGATCTCATTAACTTGCCCTTCATTCAAACAGCTAATTACACACAATCACAGCCTTCACAGCACAATCAAGTCCTGATGGAGGGAGAGAAAGAAAGACAGAGGGGGGTAAGAGTGGGAGAGAAAGTCTGCAATAAACACAAAGAAAAAGAGAACGGAGGACATACTGAGAAAGAAAGCAGAGCACAGAAAACAGAGAAAGACAGCCGAGGCTTCATTACTGCTAAGTCTTCAACAAGTTCTGTGTGAGTGTAAGCAGATTTTCCCTCTCATGTACAGCAGACGATTGGCTCAGAGTCAGAATCTTTCTGAAAAGCTATTTGTTTCCAGTATCCCTAATAAAGGAATTAATGTTATGTTAATGACTTTTCAGCCTATTACTGCACTGCTGATGGATCCATCTGTACTTGAAAATGTCTTTTCCTCCAGAACCCTGCTGCATGGTTATTTGTGTCAGAGTCTTTGTCAGGTAATTTATGGGAGGACATTAAGCCGTTAATACATTGTGTTACAAAAAAGACGACAGTTTAATGGCATTGCGTAGATGAGCAAACTAGCCATCAATAACGCCGTATAATGAAGCCTGTTGAAGGCCTATTGGGAATGGAAAACGGAGGTTGCCGAAACTTAAAGAAAGAATACTAAGACTGTGTGCATGTGTGTGTGTGTGTGTGTGTGTGTGTGTAGTAAATAAAGCAACTATATAAGGGTGAAGCAGAAAGGCAGTTTAAAGGAAGAGACAGGTGCAGGGACAGGGTCTAGGTGGCACAATTGCTTCCACTGTAGAGATCTTAGTTCAATCTTCAGTCAGATAGAGGTTTACCGAATCTCTTTATCAAATTGTTTATAAAAATCTGCCTATTTTTCAATGCCAGAAACCAGAGTATAGTTCAAGCTTTTCTGCTGGCACTTACCATTCTGTCTTTATATGAAATCACAACACACAAATGCAGATAAACAGTGTTGTAGGACTCAGAAAACAGGGCTTTTGTAAAACATTCAGGGCAAAGATGTTCAGAAACTTTGCATTCAGTGTTGACGTGTAGACTGCAACACAGACTTTTAGACTTGTAACACTGCAGAGTGCGCCATGGTCTCCTGTGTGAAGTGTTAAAAATGAAGCAACATTTTTGTAATGGTGTAAGTGGTTGTCGTGTTGTGTCTTTTTTTGGTCATGTTGAGTCTTATTTTGGTCATTTTGTGTCTTTTCTGGTCATTTTGTGTCTTTTTTGTTCATTTTGTGGTCAATTTGTGTCTTTTTTGGTCATGTTGTGTCTTTTTTTGGTCATTTTGTGTCTTTTCTGGTCATTTTGTGTCTTTTTTGTTCATTTTGTGGTCAATTTGTGTCTTTTTTGGTCATGTTGTGTCTTTTTTTGGTCATTTTGTGTCTTTTCTGGTCATTTTGTGTGTTTTTTGATCATTTTGTGGTCAATTTGTGTCTTTTTTGGTCATTTTGTGTCTTTTTTTGGTCATTTTGTGTCTTTTTGGTCATTTTGTGTCTTGTCTTGTCTGATATTGCTGGCTATAATCTTACTGAAGAACATCTCACATGTTTACTAAGCACCAACCTCTGGACTTAAAAAGTGACTGCCAAAATGCCCTTACCTGCATTAGCTCTAATGTCCAGCAGGGGGAGACTCCACTGGTTGCAAAAATAAATCCAATTGTATAAAAGTTTTTCGGAAAATGACCCTACGTCTCACTTATGAGAACGTATTACCTCAACAAACAGTCCTATAATGAGTTAATGGTCTCAATCAATACTTTCTTCTGTCTTCTGTGTTGAAGTAGTGTTATTATTAAAGTCTTCTTCAATGCAGCATGCTGTTCATTTTGTAAATTATGGTCCCATTTTGAGTAAAATAGACAATAGAGCATGGTATGCTTTAGGGTAGTAGTTCTCAACCTTTTTGAGTTGCGACCCCCAATTTAGCATGCATGTTGTCCGCGACCCACGCTCACTGAACACAATCTCACACGCACAGTTCAGATCACCCAAAAAAGGAAACAAAATGACCAAAAAAGACACAAAATGACTTATAAAAGGAAACAAATTGACCAAAAATAAGACACAAAATGACTAAAAAAAAACACAAAATGACTAAAAAAAGACACAAAATGACTAAAAAAAGACACAACACATAAAAAAAGACACAAAATGACTAAAAAAAGACACAAAATGACCAAAAAAGACACAAAATGACCAAAAAATAAGACACAAAATGATTTAAAAAAAGACACAAAATGACTAAAAAAAAGACACAAAATGACCAAAAAAAACACATTAAATGACCAAAAAGACTATGGACTATCCTGTGGACTAGACCTACTTTTGCATATAAACATCGGAGGCTAAATGGAACAGATAAGGGAGGAACTAGTAGTGTTTTTTTCTGGCATGGCAGAATTGGACTCAAGTAGCAGTGTTTGTCGATGGGAAGTCATTAAGGCATCATGTCCATGTGTGACTGCACTAGTGACTCCTTATTGGTCGGTACACCTGTGCAGAGAGGGGTGGAGATCTCTCCTGATCCTCGCTGGCAGGGACAACAAACAGGTGGCAACTCCATGTGCACTGGAGGAAGCATGTGGTAATGTGGCAGTTAGCAGGTGTGTTGGCTATTCCAAACTGAGAGACAAAGGAAAAAACTAAAATAAAGATTACATTACATTACATTACATGTCATTTAGCTGACCTGCAGTCAGATAGATCATTTGATGAAATGCCTCACACATACCTTCTCCATATTGGGTTTATACCAAACACTTTGAACACTTCAACCTAACAACCACTCTACCTATTCTTTTTTTACATTTTGGTTCTAGCCACTAGACCATACATCTGTACTTCCTTACAATGTTTGTTGTGTCCATGATAAATGCTGAGCTTTCCATACACACTGTGCATACCACCGAAAGGCTTCCACAGTAATGTGACAGCATTCACATGGTTTACTCCACCAGCTGTAATCCATCTTAATCTTCTGCTACTTAGCTCATTGTATTCCCAGTTGTGTGAATGACTGCAGGGCAGGGTCAGTACAGAGAGCTGAGGCTGCTATCGAGGAGCAAAGTGCAGTTCTGCTCCGTAGTATCACACTCCTGTATCAGGATTACCCTCCCCAGCTGAGCTTTTGCATTCTGCAATTGGATGTATGTCTATGCAATGAAGACTTGATCTACTTTGTGTGTGTCTCTCTAACTGATAGTTCAGCTGCAGAATAGTTATCCATTGTCTACTCCGAGCTAAGCCATTTAAGTTGTCCTCCACACTTCATGCAGCTCTGTCACACACGTCACTGTTAACTAATGTGTCTTTTCTTGCTTAAAGTATTAGTTTTCACTTGTGTAAATGCACTATTTGAAGCCTATTGGCAAGTAGTTTTAACTATTTGAATGCAATTAATTGAGACATTGTCAACCTCCTCACAAGGCCAATTTTAAGTGCACATTAATGTTTTTGCACGTTAACTGTGAGTTTTTTTTGTGTTATAACCACTTCTTACACCACTGTGCAACCTGTCTCTTTTGAGACTGAAAATGTATTATTTTGCCAAGGACTTGTTGCGCATTTCTAGGCACTGTGTTCAGTCTGATGGTGACACAGACAGCACTGACCTTGCTCTGGGAGTCAAACATGTACTGCTGTCTGACTGACACAGACAGGCAACAATGAAGAGGTGGAGAAAGAGATTGAAGCAGTCAGGGACAAGGATGAAGAAGCAGAAAGAAGACGACAGAAACAGTGAACTGACTTTATGAATATATTCTCAGATTTGAAATCTACAGCAAAGAGGAATGTTTCATAACAGCAGCAGTCCTCAGACTCAGAGTGTGAGAGAGAGGACAGCCGGAGAGAGTCAAAGGGAGAAAAATATGAGCAGTGGGGAGATTTGAAGAGAACAAGCAGGAAGGGTTGGAAAAGACGAGAGCGGTAAACAGTTTCTTGACCAGAATCACCTATTTCATAATACCTTTATGTAATGTCTCCTTCTCTCTTTATTTTAACACTTTTACTTTATTTTTTAGTCCTTTACTCATCTTCCACTGTCCATGAGCTTATATTTAATTCACTATTCAGCTCTGTTACAAAGAGAAACAATTAATAGGATAATAAACCCACAGATCATTTGAGCACATTACGCAAAGGTCAGTATAAACAAACAGAAAAAAATCACTTCATCAATAAACTACACTGTAACAAATTGCTGAAAGCAGCCAAATTGTGACAGTAACATACTTTTTTCCTTTAAAAAGGTATTATACTGTAGAAAACAATGCATTCTGGGCAATATTTGTAGGTAGCTTTCCGTTTCCCATAAAATATATGATATATATCTATGATATTTTCTAAGTCTCTTCTTCTACACATTTCTAATGGCTGTATTTTACTTAAATAACTCATTCAGTATATGGTATATTAAAATTAATTTGTAGTAATTGGCTTTCAGACAGTAATATGCTCTATTTACAAAAAATGACTGCATTGTATACTGCAACAATATTTCAACTAGCTTCAGCACTATACTGTGTTTTAGTCTACTGTAAAAATAAATGAAATGCAGGATTTTACTGTAATTCAGTATGTGGTTAAAAAAATCATTTTTACAATCACCAAAATGTAAAAATTCAATTCAAAAGTCAATTTGTGTGTTTTTTGGTTATTTTGTGTCTTTTTTGATCATTTAGTGGTCAATTTGTGACTTTTTTGGTAATTTTGTGCCTTTTTTTGGTAAATTTGTGTCTTTGTTCAGTCATTTTGTGTCTTTTTTGGTCATTTTGTTTCTTTTTTGGGTGATCTGAACTGTGCGTGTGAGATTGTGTTCAGTGAGCGGGGGTCGCGGACAACATGCATGTTAAATTGGGGGTCGCGACTCAAAAAGGTTGAGAACTACTGCTGTAAAGTAGATAACAGTAAGGGAACTTTAAAATTAACAGTAGAATGCTGGCAACCCTGCTGCCAGGATTTTACTGTTAATGTACAAGACAATTAAAATCTGTTAAATTTACGGTAAATTACCGGCAGCTGTGGTTGCCAGAATTTCACCATAAAAATTACAGTGAGTGGGTTTTCTACTGTAAATTTAAATTTTAAATATCATCAAAAACTTTAATTTTGACTGAACAGTCCCTTTATTTTTAGGGTAATTCGGTCCAAGTGAAAATATGGTATTTCTCCTTTAATTTTACATGAAAGAAACTGTGTTTTCTACAGTTTAAACGTTTTGTACTATTCCTTGATTTACTGTAATTAAAAGCATCTACTACAGTGATATTTAATTTTTAAATTTACCTCTTCACTGTAATTTAAACAAATCTGTTTAATTTATGGTATAATACCGGCAGCTATGGTTGCAAGAACTTCACTGTAAAAATTACAGTCAGTGAGTTTTCTACTGTTAATGTATATGTGAATATCAGCAAAAACTGTAATTTAGTAATTTAGTAATTTAGTCACTTTATTTTTAGGGTAATTGTGTCCTTGTGACAATATGGTATTTCTCCATTAATTTTACATGGAATTTTTATATTTTTACAGTAAAACTGTGTTTTCAAAAGTTTTTATGCTATTCCTTGATTTACGGTAGTTAAAAGTGTCTATTATGGTGATTTGCAATTTTTTATTATACGCCCTATTTCTCATGCAATTTGACTCATTGAATTTCGAGTGTTATACTTTAATTTCTACAAATATTTTTTACAGTGTACGTATAATGTACAACAGTGTCAGCAATGCACAGCAAACTGCAATACTACAAGCCATACTGTTTATCTAACCCTGACTGTTTGCTACTTATGAGAATATCAACAATAATGCAAGTGTAGGATGTTTGGACACAGTGTGGAGTTATTACAGAAGGAAAAAGAATATTTGGACATTGTTTTTGGCTCGTCGACACTTGAACAGCTGCTACTGGTGGTTGACAGTTGTGAACTTTATTTAGAAAAATACACACAGTACAGAGGGCTGTTACATATCCATTGCTAAGAAATTATTTCAGCAGTTTATTACAGATTTAACTTTTTTTTGGACTAAGTCCTTTTTGTTATCATTGTATGTGCCAAACTTCTGTTTGTTCAGTTTTGATGGGGAATCTGTTCAGCAACATGCACAGTGTCTGCCGCTTATTGTAAACAAACCGGCATCCTAACTGTACACACAGTGTCTGCTGCTTGTTGTAAACCAATGGAGGTCACTATACTGCTGCAGCACGTACTGCTACAGAGCTAACTGTGTAGTGTATTTGCAGTGGTGGAATGTAACTAAGTACATTTACTCAAGTACTGTACTTGAGTACAATTTTGAGGTACTTGTTCTTTACTTGAGTATTTCCACATTTGTAACTTTATACTTCTACTTCGCCACATTTTGCAGCAAATATTGTCCTTTTTACTCCACTACATTGAGCTGACAGCTTTAGATAATTTTCAGGTTGAGATTTAACATGAAAAACGTTTTCTTTTTATAAATTAAACCTCATAATAGAATGTTAAGTAATTTAAATGAATCCTACCTTGGGACAATTAAAAAACCAACCTGGTCTCACAGGAATCCGTGAAATAGCCACGGATTTGCTTAACTCAAAATCCGTGGAATAGCCACGGAATCACTCAAATTTCCGTGAAACTGACACGGATTTCGCTACAATGCAAGTTAATGACAGTCATATCCCGTGGCTATTCCAACATACAAAGTGATTATGTACATTCACTGAATGAATATTTAGAAAATAAAACATATATTTCTCGCTAGAAATGTGATCAAAATCCATTTTTATGCAGAAACTAAGTCAAAATATTGATTTTTTTCACTAAAAATGAGAGAACTGACCGCCATGTTTTTTGTTCTGACCGCTGGGACCTTGAAAGTCACGTGACTTGGAACAAACCAATAGGAACAAATATCCATGGAATAGCCACGGGATATGACTGTCATTAACTTGCATTGTAGCGAAATCCGTGTCAGTTTCACGGAAATTTGAGTGATTCCGTGGCTATTCCACGGATTTTGAGTTAAGCGAATCCGTTGCAATTTCACGGATTCCTGTGAGACCAGGTTAAAAAAAACACTGCTTACATAAAGGCATCAATATTAATATTGTAAAATCCAATAATATATTTAGAACATATAAAACAATGTCAGTGGGTCCATTCTGCATAACAAGTACACTACCGGTCAAAAGTTTTAGAACACCCCAATTTTTCCAGTTTTTTATTGAAATTCAAGTAGTTCAAGAATTATACGAGTAGGCCTTTTTTCAGGGAACAAGAAATGGGTTAACAACTTCACTCTATGGAGTCTTGGGCTATTTTGTCCATTTTTTAATTCTTTTCATGTCTTTGTAAGTCATTTTGTGTCTTTTTTTAGTCATTTTGTGTCTTTTGGTGTCTTTTTTGACATTTTGTGTCTTTTTTTGGTCATTTTGTGTCTTTTTTTAGTGCTTTAGTCCAACATAAAATGTGATTTTGAATCTTTTTTTTACTTTCAAAACACTATCATGCTCAATAAAGAATTTTAAATGTTGCAAATGTGCATTAATTTCAGAGTACACTGAGACATTAAACTGCATCATTTTCAATTAAATTCTGGAAAAGTTGGTGTGTTCTAAAACTTTTGACCAGTAGTGTATGTGTCATCTCAAAATAAAATAAAAAATAGTCATAAGGTGCTGCATCTCAAAAACACCCATTTTTAGTATTATAATGTAACTACTGTACTCATTTTACGGTTGATGTGCTAGAGGAGGATTTTGACAGCTATGATCATCGTCCCATCCGAGCCACACTAGAGTGGCGTCATATTTTTTGGTGTTCAGCTTTAAATTACATTGGCTCATGACCGCAGTGTTTTCATGAGCTAATCAAAAAGCACATTTTTTTATGATTACATTAGCAAGTCTCCCAGACTTCACAATTACACAGTAGAATGGTTTTGATTTAATAGAAGAGAACAACAAGATAAGCAGAGGTCAAATAAACAGATAATCATTTTGCAGATTTTTTAAGTTTGGGACTTGTCATTGGGAAATGATGAGTGCACATTAAGCCACTCGCAACTTCAGAATGCATTTAAACTCATGTTAGACTGTCATATAGTGGGAAATATTGATGAAAATACTTACATATTAAAAAAACAAACAAGCATATGCACTTATTCATTCTCCACTCTAGAAAAGCTTGTCCATTTCAACATGCAGAATATTTGTGGAACTTTATTTGATTGACTGCAAATGCCAGGATAACCCAGTCCCCATTTTTCCTCACTGGGACATACAAGAGTGTTTATGTGTCTAGAAGGCAGCTTTGATTGATCTGATCAATAGCTCACATGTTCCAAGGTAGTTTCTAACCCAGCGCCTGTAGCTCCTGAGAGGGGAGGCAACACTAACAAGTTTTTTTAAGTTTGACGGAGCAGCTGCTCGTTCTAAGTATCTGAGAAAACTTAGCTGAATGACTGACAGCTCCTTTCTGTGTGTGTGTGTGTGTGTGTGTGTTCTACCATCCTGTGTGTGTACAAGCGAAGCTGTGTGTATGTTTTGAAGCAGCCCGGCTGAACGCTCCGACGCGGTGATCCAGGAAGGCAGAAAATTCGCAATAGCACACTGAGCTCTCAGATTCTGGGATTTTCTCTTGCTCGTTTGTACTCTGTTCTGCAGCTCTGGTTTTGCCGTTATTGAGTGCAATGTTCTGGGGGAGATTGGGATGGAAAGTCTTGAGTTCCACTGTAGAAGGTGTGCGAGCGTGATGTGCATGTGTGTGTTTCTCTATATTTGTATGAACCGGGCTAGCCAGCGTCCCAGACAGAAGTGATGACAACAAATCGATCTTTGTTAGATCTTCTGCTCTATTCCTCTGAGACAGGCAGGGAAGGGAGGAGATAGAGACAGAGAGGATGGTCACCCATAGGTGCATGCAGACTGAACAGATGCCTTCCAAAAAAATAAGATGGGAGGATTAACTGAGAAACTCTCACCCCTGCCATGTGCATGCTGTATAAAACGGTAGCCCTTAATACTGGATCATATATAGAGGACTCATAGAAAAATACTGGATCATATATAGAGGACTAATAGAAAAATACTGGATCATATATAGAGGACTCATAGAAAAATACTGGATCATATATAGATGACTAATAGAAAAATACTGGATCATATATAGAGGACTAATAGAAAAATACTGGATCATATATAGAGGACTCATAGAAAAATACTGGATCATATATAGATGACTAATAGAAAAATACTGGATCGTATATAGAGGACTAATAGAAAAATACTGGATCATATATAGATGACTAATAGAAAAATACTGGATCATATATAGAGGACTAATAGAAAAATACTGGATCATATATAGAGGACTAATAGAAAAATACTGGATCATATATAGAGGACTAATAGAAAAATACTGGATCATATATAGAGGACTAATAGAAAAATACTAGATCATATATAGAGGACTAATAGAAAAATACTGGATCATAGATGACTAATAGAAAAATACTGGATCATATATAGAGGACTAATAGAAAAATACTGGATCATATATAGAGGACTAATAGAAAAATACTGGATCATAGATGACTAATAGAAAAATACTGGATCATATATAGAGGACTAATAGAAAAATAGAGATGATGTAATGGTTTATTCCTATCCTCTGTGCATGTGTTATAAAAAAGGAGGTATATACTATAGGTTACTTTATTATTTCTGTTCCTAGTCTATTATCAGCTTTTAGTGTCATTCTCACTCTGACTTTCTGACTTAATGTGAGTCATTCTGTTCAGATGGTCAGCCAGTTATTTTTGCATCGTCTCATTGTCAGTTTTCTCACGATATAGACGGCACTTGTCATCTCTTGCCTTTTCCCTGACACGATGATTGTCTCGGTTCTTCTCAAGCTCCATTTAGCTCCATTGCCACATTGTTATCCATCGATATTCACTTAACATAGCAGGGAATAATTGCCTGCCATTTCCCACCCTATTTGTGTTAGATATCGGATACCTTGTTTTGAAATGCCTATAGCAATTTTGTTAATCAAGCCATGCATTATTACATTAATCGCTTCTGATTAAGTGGTTAATTAATGGATGCCACCCTAGTCAAGCACAGCCCCACAAGAGGGTGGAGTTGATGTTGAAGCTCTCAGATGCAAATGGAGACATCACAAAATTAGAATAAATGACTTTGTTTGCGTGACTGAGGAAGAAAACACAAGGGCAGCCAAGCATTAAATTCAATTGAGTGGAGCCTGTCGATAGCAGGGCAGGGGGCCATTTATTCCAGCACCTTCATATAGGATCCTTGTCACCCACGTGATGAATGAGTAACTGAGAGATAGAGATGGAGAGAACAGAATGATACACAGTAAAATCAGCATCCCCAAATTAACACTGTAAGAGTTGATTTTAACACTTTTAAAGTGTCTATATGGGTCCACACCTCAGAGTGTTAATTTAACACTTTTTCGAGTGTTGGCACCTTTACACTGAGTTAGTGTAAATTTGACTCTTTTTGGAGTTAAAATGTAACACCAAAAAGAGTCAAATTTACAGTATGCCCGTGATTTCTGACTTTTATTATCATTTCTGCAGGAACAACAGAGCCAAGAGGACTCTTCACATTTTGTTTTTGGGTGAATAGATAGTCCTGTGTTGTATAAAGAGAACAACCATACAGATACGTGCTGAGCTGAGACTTACTTCGGGGGGATAATAATAAAAGAATGAAAAGCAATAACTAAAATAAATAAGACTGCCAGAGAAATACAGTGTTTCTTAACTAACCATAACAGCTCGACAGTGAGCTTCAACCAGTGTCACTGAACACAGACCTACTTTACATCCACACACCATTATCATATCTAACGACGACAACTGGGAGTGTTCCCATCACTCCTGCTGTTGTTATAGGTGCATGTGCAGTGGATGGTGGGCTCCCTAGCCTTAGTTATGCTCATCTACAGAATGGGAGCTTCATCAATAACTCATAGAGGAGCTCATTTCACCGTACTAGCGAGCAACCTCCATACCTCGCAGGCACTTCCTGCTAAGCGTGAAACAATACAGCACCGGGGAGGACTTGTTAAAAATATATCATCTCAAGAGACGGAGTACTCGCTCAAGAATACATAAGCAGGTGCGTTTGTCATTGGCGTCGGTGTTCATAAATGCATGTATGCATGATCTGGAATGTATGTGTGCCTTTCTAAATGTGTGTATATTCTGTCTGTGCACTGCTGCAGCAGATTCCAGCCACAGAAATAGTCCATGCCACATACAGTAGATCACAACAGCGAAGGGGCCAGATAACGATGCAGGTCCTGTCATGTTTCATGCATTCTGATAAGGCAGCTAACACGGGGAGAGAGGCTAGGAACAAGGTGAGAGGCCTACAGGGATGACAGGCTGCAAACTACCAGTGAACCATGTTGGTACACAGCCTTCCTCTTAACACGTTCACTGTACCACAGTGTAACTCACAGCTCATAATGTGGCTACGCAGAACAGACAGGTGGACATTTGGAGTATGGAGGACACACATTCTATGTTCCTGCTGCAGATTTTTGAAGCTGGGGTTTTTTGGAAACATCTTGTCTTCCAAGAGGAGGGCAAAAGGAACAAGTTTATGTCAAGGGACTTCTCCTGGGCAGCTGTGTGCATCTTTGCTGAATGAAATGCACCAATAATTCCACTGCATTAGCCTTAATTTTAAGGATAAATATATGTTTGGCTCGAAGGCGCAAAACAAAAATACAGTGGATATTAGGTGGTGTAAATTATGGGAGAGCACCTCTGTTCTGACAGATAGCATTACTCAGTGATGCAGACCACTGAACCATCAATTTGTCCATCTGTTTCTTGCTCTCTGCCTTCTCTTTCTTTCACACAGCTACACTCTTTCTTTCAGCTAATACCCCCTCCCTCTCTATCAAATTTCTCATTTCTCTTTTGATTTGGCTCTCGTCTCTCTCAATCATCTCGTCCTCAGATTCCTGTACGCCATTTTTATATCTCATTCACTGAGGACAAAGTGAGGAATCATATGTAATATCACACTGCAGTGCACTTCACTAATGAAAAGGAGGGCCAGTGCAGGAAAACTGGAAACAACGTCTTTTCCTGTTTCTGTCTTCGTTCCTCCTTCCTTGCTTAATTTCGCGCCTCAATTTTTTTCCCCCCTCTGCCTGTTTGTCATCAGTAACTGGTGCTACAGACAACACATTTATTATTCACCAAGGGCAGCAGTGCAGCGTGTTTGTGTATCACCGACTGGTCGCATCTCTAAGACCCTGTCTTGTCTGCTCACAGGATAAGTGGCTGTTTCTTTATGTGAAGCCATATGAGCGTGAAGTTTCAAGTATGCAACACACTCTGTGGAGTTCACGGAAGTAGTTGTGCACCAACCCTGCCCTGTCCAACCCCATTGTGCCGACTGAGATGGCTCTGACTGAGCCGCCTTCAATAATTCATTTTGAATCAAAGCGAGACAAAATGAATTGCAGCAAAAGACATTACTTGGAGGGAAACATAGATGAAATTCAAAGTTGCAAGTCTTTTACAGGAGGTGGGAGTTCAGCTAACAGTTAATAGAGGATAGTGATTTGAATAGAAGCTGAAATCTGAGCAATAAATGCTCACGGTGCACTGTGACACCTAATGTGGCTTACATTCTCATGTCTACTTCTGCAGGAACCTAATTCATATAGAGAAATAATGTTATTCAAAGGTAAATTTAGCAGAAACTACTTTGGTATGCATTTGTTTCCTTATTTCATTTTGTATGACTGTATTGTAGGTGTATATGCACAACTTAAAATTTGACACAGTATGTGCATACACTGCAAAAAAGCCAACTTGTATTTTTTGGCCTAAAACAGTGATTTAATTTGGTAAAACTTGGAAATATAAATTACTGACATTTAGGGCAATAATGTAATGTTTGTTGTGTTAGCACAACAAAGGAAGCCAGTTGTCTGCTCAAAAACAAGTTGGTGAGTAGTTATTACTTATATCTTTAAGTTGGGGTTCACAACAAGGGACAATTGTTCTGCTAACTCTTATTTCTTTGTTGTGAAATTCGGTCATTAGCGAAAGCTAGCGGCTAACTGATGCTAGCGGCTAACTGATGCTAGTGGCGCTGCTTGTTACAGCTACAAGAGTAGATTTCAGATTTTACTTTATTAATCCCACAGTGGGGAAATTTCTTTGTTACAGCCGCAAAGTTTCACACAATTAAGATAAAGATAAAAAATAAACAATCTAAGAAAAGACATTTAACAATATACAAATATACAATAATAATAATAGTAATAATATACTATATACAACTTAGTGCAAATTTAAGTGGAGAAATGTGCAGAGTGCAGATTTATGCAAAAATGTTCAAATTGTGTTGGTGTTGTACAGTCTTATGGCAGCTGGAAAGAATGATTTGCGGAAGCGTTCCTTTTTACACTGTGGGTGTAATAGTCATGGCCATTAGCGTATCAATGCTAACTCAAAATTGTGGTCACAACATTAGCTGACATTTCATAGCGGCTTTACAATCGTGCCAGAGAAATTCAGAGTTGAGCAAACTCAAAAACAAAACTTAAAATATTTAGTTTAATTGTCCAACTTAAAATTTTACCGAAGTTTGTTGCCTTGAAATTTTGAGTTCACCCAACTTTTCTTTTTTTGCAGTGTATGTGTGATTGTGAATGCCTGCAAAATGACTCCTCTCTGTCTCCTGTACAGTTCTGTGCTCCCCTTTCATCTCCTCACCCCCTACCTCTAAACCCTGCAGCGGCCCAGCTTGGCGGCGACTGCACTCTCGTTAATCACATAGTGTCAGGCCTTTAATAAGTCCTTGACGGGGGTTTCGCCGTGAACGACACTCTTTATCAAAGGTTTACACTGCCAGTGTGTCCTGGAGAATGATTGATCCCAACCCGCACAGGTCTGCCCTTCATGCTGACTGACGGTGCAACACCCACACAGCCAGCGGTAGACAGCGATGGCAGAGGTGTGTGGACATGTGTGTGACTCAAAACGTGTGTTTCTGTGTGTGTGTGTGAGAGTGTGTTTGGGTGTCAGCCAGTGGCGGTTCTACACAGGGGCCTCCAGGGGCCACTGCCCCTGTGAAGAAGCCCTTGGCCCCTGCTGTGGCCCCTGTGTCAAATTAATACTAAAATAATCAATTTATAACGATGAATAATGAAACAATTCTAACCTTTTTTTTTGTTCAAACAATATCTCATTGTACACAAAAGGAACCCAGAATGTTACATTGTATAATAGTTTAACTCCATGGAGTCTTAAAGGGCTATTTTGTCCATTTTTGAATCCTTTTCATGTCTTTGTAAGTCATTTTGTGTCTTTTTTGGTCATTTGTGTCTTTTTGTGTCTTTTTTGTGTCTTTTTTTGTCATTGGTGTCATTTATGTGTCTTTTTTGTGTCTGTTTTAGTTATTTTGTGTCTTTTTTTGGTAATTTTGTGTCTTTTTTGAGTCTTTTGGGGCTATTTTTTGAGTCTTTTTGGGCTATTTTGTAAATTTTTTAAATCCTTTTCATGTCTTTGTAAGTCAATTTGTGTCTTTTTTGGTAATTTGTGTCTTTTTTGTGTCTTTTTGTGTCTTTTTTTTGTACTTTTTTTGTCTGTTGTTGTGTCTTTTTTAGTCATTTTGTGTCTTTTTTTGTCATTTTGTGTCTTTTTTGTCATTGGTGTCATTTATGTGTCTTTTTGTGTCTGTTTTAGTTATTTTGTGTCTTCTTTTTTTGGTGATTTTGTGCCTTTTTTGTCATTTTGTATCTTTTTTGTCATTTTTGTGTCTTCTGTGGGGTTTTTTGTTATTCTGTCTTCTCATTTTGTGTCTTTTTTTGTCATTGGTGTCATTTATGTGTCTTTTTTGGTCATTTTGTGTCTTTTTTTAGTCATTTTGTATCTTTTTGGTCATTTTGTGTCTTTTTTTAGTCATTTTGTATCTTTTTGGTCATTTTGTGTCTTTTTTGGTCATTTTGTGTCTTTTTCAAGACATTCAAAGATTTTGAATGCTTAAATATCATCTTTGCCATTTTTTCATGTGCTAATGTGCCCCACTGATTAAACACTGGCCCCTCCTTGGCCCCCACAGTAAAATTGGTCTAGAACCGCCACTGGTGTCAGCGTCACTGTGCTGGCACCAGGCAGCTTCGTCTGCTTGATGGATACTTCTGCCTGTTCCATTTCTCTCTCCACCAACCAACCCTACATGATCCTGCATCTCCAAATGCAAAATGCTCCCATTATAGATGCTCTGATAAAGTGATGTTTTAACCTTGCCTGCCTCCAGCTGGATAGGAAGTAGCCAATCCACTTAACAAATGAAGTAATATCAGCAATCGGTTGGCCTTGGCGTTTTACTTATGGACATTATGCTGTATGTGAAGCATTATCAGAGTTCTGTTGGCCTTGTCATACTGGAGGCTGGAAAACTGAATGAATTAGATGAATATTAGATCTGTTACATCTAAACAGCCTGGTCAGTCCCCCCAATAAATCTGTCAAAACAAGACGTACAGTAGACGGAAAAGAAAATGTGTTTTTTATACTGTGCTCCCTCTCTTTCCTGGGCATTACATTCAACTTAACCCAAAGTTTTTGATTTTTGTGTCAATGCAGGGAAAATAATAGGGGGTGGAGAAACAACAAATCAGAAACCAAACAAGGAAACAGTCTCTCTCTTCAATTTGTTCCATTCTCTATACAGGGAGTACACGGTGATGAAATTGTCACAATAGAACTGCACACTGTCAGCACCAACCCCTTTACAATACAAAGTTTAATGAGATCCTTTATAGCTTGATGAAAAAAATGAAAATGAAAATAGACGCTTATTACAGTATGTGTAATTGAAACCCTACTAGAAAGATTAAGAATGCTCCTTCTAGAATATCTGCTGAGAACTTGTCAATTGATCTTAAAGACAGTCGTAACGAACAGGGACAGAGTGTATAAATGCATTATGCTTACACATGCCCACAGCACAATTAGACAATTTGTGAAATTAAAAATGACAGTTTAGAAAATGGGAATGAAAGACAAAATGCTGGAGAAAATGTATAGACCGGCTATGAAGGAAAAAGAGAGGTTAACATAGGTAAGGAAGCACAGGTAAAGGAGAAAGACAGCATGCTCTCTGATTAGCCAGTAATGTCTGCAGAGATAAAGTGAAATTCAGATAGCTTTATAGAAGTCCCATTAGATTATCCTTTTTTTTAACAAGTAAGCATCAAGATAAATAGTAGTCTCAAGGTGGTCATCACTGATCTAAGAATTATAATGGGAGCCTCCACCATTGGGTCCAATAAAAAACAACTGGTTACACTTTAATGTCGCTGTTAATTTGTGTACAGGCAAAGGCAGCAGCACGTATATCTGCATGTCTGGCCGACATCTCCCAGTGGATGTCCTCACACAACCTCAAACTCAAACTGCACTGCAAAAAAGCCAACTTGTATTTTTTGGCCTAAAACAGTGATTTAAAAGGAAGCCAGTTGTCTGCTCAAAAACAAGTTGGTGAGTTGTTGTTACTTATATCTTTAAGTTGGGGTTCACAACAAGGGACAATAGTTCTAACTCTTACTTCTTTGTTGTGAAATGCTGGAAATCGGTGAAATTCGGTCATTAGCGAAAGCTAGCAGCTAACTGAAGCTAGCGGCTAACTGATGCTAGCGGCTAACTGATGCTAGCAGCTAACTGACACTAGCGGCGCTGCTTGTTACAGCTAGTAGCCATTAGCGTATCAATGCTAACTCAAAATTGTGGTCGCAACATTAGCTGACATTTCATAGCGGCGTTACAATCGTGTTGAGTTGACAAAAATCTGAATTCAGAGTTGAGCAAACTCAAAAACAAAACTTAAAATATTTAGTTTAATTGTCCAACTTGAAATTTTATCGAAGTTTGTTGCCTTGAAATTTTGAGTTCACCCAACTTTTCTTTTTTTGCAGTGTGAAAAGGCTGAGCTACTTTACCTCCCAGGGAAGGCCTCTCCCACCACTGACCACAGAGTGGTTGCCTCCACTGAAACTGCTAAAAACCAACTGTCCCTCAATGCAAACATTACTGCCACCACCAGATCTTGCAGATTCTTGCTGCATAACATCAGAAGAATCCACCCATTTCTCACTCAGAAGGCAGCTCAGGTCCTGGTCCAGGTCCAGGAGCTGGTCATCTCACGCCTGGACTACTGAACCTCCCTCATGGCAGGTCTGACTGCCAAAACCATCCTTCTTCTGCAACTCATCCAGAATGCAGCTGCTCGATTGGTCTTCAATCTTCCCAAATTTTCACGCAAAACAACCCTCCTCCCTCCCTCCACTCTGAAGAACTACCTCTTCTACAATACCTTGGTTAAGTCATGGTCACCTAATTTTAAAAAAAATGCAATATTCTTCTTTAACTTATAGCACTCCTGTAGTGATTACAGTTGGCTCTTAAGGTTCTGTTCTTACTTGGTTCCTGTGGTCTGAGGCTAGTACCCTCAGGTTGAATCACTTATTGTAAGTCGCTTTGGACAAAAGCGTCAGCTAAATCAGTAGTTCTCAACCTTTTTGAGTCGCGACCCCCAATTTAACATGCATGTTGTCCGCGACCCCCGCTCACTGGACAGAATCTCACACGCACAGTTCAGATCACCCAAAAAAGAGCGATGACCAAAAAGAGTAAACAAATGACCAAAAAAGGACACAAAATGACCAAAAAAAGACACAAAATGACCAAAAAGACACAAAATGACCAAAAAAGACACAAAAAACAAAAAAAGACACAAAATGAACAAAAAAAAAGACACAAATTGACCAAAAAGGAAACAAAATGACCAAAAAAGACACAAATTGACCACAAAATGACAAAAACAAGACACAAAATGACTAAAGAAAGACACAAAATGACTAAAAAAACCCACAAAATGACCAAAAAAAGACATTATGTGACCAAAAAGACGAAAACACATTAACACTTTAACACAGTGGAGACAGAGCTGACTTCCAAAATGATTTGGCGACCCCCAGAAATCATCTCGCGACCCCAATTGGGGTCCCCAATGAGAACAGCTGAGCTAAATGACATGTAATGTGTAAAGTAAGATGTACAAAGAATTAACATTGGTTGTATAATTTGGGGAAGCACATTTTTTAAACAAAGAGCTTTAGAATATTAAGTGACTAGGCTGACTGTCATTAATGTTTGGTAAGAAAGACCAAAGTTAAAAATCTATTTTAAATGGCAAATGGCAACAAAACAACACTCTAACCTTCAACACAGGAAAACAAGATCAAACTTCAAGTATCAAGTCTGTGGCAGAGTTCCATGGCTCTGCAAAGAGGAATCATATAATGGTTGATGATGTCAGCGCCCATTGGACTGACAGACCTGTTTGCAAATGACAGTGAATGGCTCGGGGAAGTTCTCTCAATGAAATCTGAAGAGAACAATTTAGTATTCTCTGGGAGAGGGCTGCAGGCAATGCAGTGATTAGGAGAGTTCAGGTCTACAATCCTCTCTCTCTCTCACTCTCTCTTACTCTCTCTCACTCTCTCTTACTCTCTCTCACTCTCTCTCACTCTCTGTATTTTGTCAGAGACTCTCCTCTGGCTGTGAACTCAGCCCGACAGGTCGCTGCCACTCGGTCTCTACACACATGTTGCCCAGAGAGCCATGCCTTTAGGTTCAAGCAACAATAAAGCAAGTAACAATAGAGAGCACTAGAAAATTTCCTCTGGGGAAATTCTGAAAGGGCCACGGGGGCTACTGCCGGTATGTGTACACTATGATGAGATTCTTCAGAGATTTCAAACTATGCCCATAACTTCAAAATGTGTGTGTGTGTGTGTGTGTGTGGCGAAAATCGCATAAAGTTACCTGTGTGTGTGTGTATCTGTAATCACATCAAAGATCAAAGGCAATCAACAGAATTAACTGACACCTGTTCCGGCTCAGTGACAGCAGAGGTAGACAGACTGGAATTTCTGGCCTCGAACAGAAAGCATTTTTGGCAAAATCATAATACCTATCATTGATCCGACTTCACTTTGAGCGTCCTGAGTTCTTCCTGAACGTCTAGATATAGTTTTTTTTAAGAAAAATGAAAAAATTGCTCTGTTAGAGCGATCTAAAAAAAACTGTTCCATCTCCCTTATTCCGAAATCTTCCTGCGTTTTTAATATGGGAGCCAATGAGGCTGTTGGTGGTGTTGGTGGCGCATCTTTGCGTCCTACGCCCAAACTATAACTCTGACAGCTTTACCAGAGCATTGTGAGGGAGAAGACAAATTTTCCTACGTTTCTATGTATAAATTATTTCTGTAGAGTGGAATTTGCGGCCTGGAGCGCAGTTTTCAAATTTATTTTTTGACAGTTTTTTCTCTCCCTCTACACTCTGGCGATGATTTCACACACTGTGACACGAACATTCCGTTCAATACACACCCATTATAATCTCAGAATTTCTCCAAAAATGATCATGGTCATTGAACAGGGACTGATAAAAATCTATATGACCTATTGAAACATGGATTAATACACCGATACACAAGACTTGTGTCTACTGTTTAAAGTTTAAATGGAGTCTCTAGGTGAAATTATGCCGGAGAAGTAGACGTTTAAAAATCTCCAATTATTGTTCTTTTCGCTCATTTTTTGTCGGCCGTCCCATTCATTTCAATGCAAAATTTAGGGCAGTTTTTCGTGATTTACGTCGTGAAAAATTTGTATTCTGTAGAGAAAAAGTAATAGCACACCGATCCCGATCAAACCGCACGTTTTGATATATAATTTGTCCTGCAACTCTTCAATTTGCAGGACTAGTAGCGGGACAAAATTGCGTCCGGAAGAGGAAGAAGAAGAAATCCACAGTATAACAGTAGTGCAGCACTGGTCCCTACAGCTATTGCTGTATGGGACCAGTGCTCGGGGAGATTGCCCCGAGGCCCTAATTAGTAGTTTTTATGTGTCCTGACCAATGCAACAGCTATTGGGTCTGGTAAAGACACGGGTTCAAGAAAACAACAAACATACAAAATCTAACACGATGTGTGCCTCTGCTGAACACAACAGGAAGATGGATTGAAATGTGAAATAACTATAAGCTTCTCTCGGAAATGGAAAAATGTCTTTTCAAGCAATTACCATTATGCATTTTCAGCTTAATAAAGCCATAGAGCCAGCATCCAAAGGTAAAATAACTGTAATTCCTCCTCACACAGTGCTGCCATGCAGGCTCCAGTGTGCCTGGTGTTTATACCACCAAAGGCCTGAATGCTGACAAAAGGAGCTCTCATGTGGCCAAATAGTAAATGCAGCATGTTTTGGTATACATTGTAAAAGAGGCAGAAGATGAGAAAAGTAGAGAGAAAGGAAAGAATACTGTTGAAGAGATAATAGCTATCTGTATTGCCAAATGTTAGATCTACCTCCACTGAGGTTTTTTCTTTACATGTGGAGGTGATGCCAAAGGATTTGGAATGACAAAAAGCACAAATGTGTTATTTGCTGTTTTGAGCCCGCAGGGTTACATCCCATAGTTCTGTTTTGTATCCTCAAGCTTTTGGTTCCTTTGTTTGTAGATTCAGATTTTGACACTGCACAACTGTCATCTTTTTTTGCATTTTGAAGATTTTTTTTCCTACAGAAAACAGCAGAGAAAAGGAACATATTGCACATATATCCGGATTCAGCTTTACTACAAAAAGGAAACTAGGCTTTCTACAATACCCCCTTTAAATGATGTCAATGCTTAGAAACATTCTTTGATGATCTCCAAGAACGTCTTAAATTCCGCCCTGAGGGAAGCATGCTGCACAATGAAAAACATTCATGTGTGAGGTCACGCATAACAAGCCATTCAAAGAACAAAAACGAAATCCTTAACTTCCTGTATCCAGCAACAGTTGGTCAAAACGAGTCTGCCAGAAGAGTCTGCCAGACAGTTGCTCTGTGTTGTGGTAGAACTGTACAGATGAATAACCCTGCGTTTGCGCCTTAAGGTAATTTCCAGCTTGACGTCAAATTCCTTTCTCTTTGTTTCTCTCAGCCTCTTTCTCACACACACAACTCTCTATTTTCTGCAGTATGTTGCCATGTATTCTCTTGGCAGACAGTTGACATGAATTGTCACATTCGCTGGGACACCTTCCTTCTAGCGGAGCCTTGTCATCCATTCTTCTTAGTTATTTTTTATTTATTTTTATTTTTTATTGTATTCATGCATATTTTATTTTGTGCGGCCAGTACATTTTACATTTTATTTTATTTATTTTTATCCCATTTTTAATTTATTTTATCTTATTGCATCTTACTGTTATATTGTTTACTACATTTCTTTGTATTGTGTTATGTACAGTACAGGCCAAAAGTTTGGACACACCTTCTCATTCAATGCGTTTCCTTTATTTTCATGACTATTGACATTGTAAATTCATCAAAACTATTAATGAACACATGTGGAATTATGTACTTAACAAAAAAGTGTGAAATAACTGAAAACATGTCTTATATTCTAGTAAGCAAAGGGTGGTTACTTTGAGGAATCTAAAATACAAGACATGTTTTCAGTTATTTCACACTTTTTTTGTTAAGTACATAATTCCATATGTGTTCATTAATAGTTTTGATGCCTTCAGTGAGAATCTACAATGTAAATAGTCATGAAAATAAAGAAAAACGCATTGAATGAGAAGGTGTGTCCAAACTTTTGGCCTGTACTGTATATATTGTTTGTGCAGCACTTTGGAAACCTTGTGTTTGCTAAAATTGTGCTATATAAATAAAGGGGATTGGATCGGATTGGATAGTCAGAATATCATTTGTGTTTCACATGCATATTAAATGGACTTGCTTGTCTCAAGTGACTGTTATAGACTGGCCTTTATGCCCATGTTTACTGAGCATGTGTGACAATCAAGTTTTCAGGCTACAGTCCATGTTCCAATAATATGGGTTCTATCCAGTGGTACAGTGGTTCCTAAAGACACAGGAGCTATTAATTAAGGTTCACTTTTGTGTTTACAGGGTGTCAACAAAAAGGAACACTTCTAGGACAACCAGTAGCGGTTCTAGACCAGTTTTACTGTGGGGGCCAAGTAGGGGCCAGTGTTTAATCAGAGGGGCACATTAAAAAACGCCAAAGATGATAATTAAGCATTCAAATCCTTTATTTTAGCTTATTTAAAAATCTAATTTAAGTATATTTGGAAGATACAAATACACTGAATGAAACAATGAGACTTACCAACAATAATAACTATTTTTGATCGAGTATGACATTTCTCATTTTTGTGCACAATTGTTTTTTTTTATTTTGAAAGTGCAGTACAGTGAGAATGATCTTTTTTTATATATATACACAAACTTGCATTGCACAATTCAACTATCATACAATGTACACAGTCTGGGTTCATTTTGTGTACAATGAGATATTGTTTGAACAGAAAATAGGTCAGAATTGTTCTGTCATCCATCGTTATAAATGTATCATTTTATTATTAATTTGACACAGGGGTCACAGCAGGGGCCAAGGGCTTCTTCACAGGGGCAGTGGCCCCTGGAGGCCCCTGTGTAGAACCACCACTGATGACAACCACAGAACCTGGTCTCACAGAAATCTGTGAAATAGCCACGGATTTTGCTTAACTCAAAATCCGTGGAATAGCCACGGAATCGCTAAAATTTCCGTGAAACTGACACGGATTTCGCTACAATGCAAGTTAAAGACAGTCATATCCCGTGGCTATTCCATGGACATTTGTTCCTATTGGTTTGTTTCAAGTCACGTGACTTTCAAGGTTCCGGCGGTCAGAACAAAAAACATGGCGGACAGTTCTCTCATTTTTAGTGAAAAAATTAATATTTTGACTTTGTTTCTGCATAAAAATGGATTTTGATCACATTTCTAGCGAGAAATAAAATATGTTTTATTTTCTAAATATTCACTCAGTGAATGTACATAATCACTTTGTATGTTGGAATAGCCACGGGATATGACTGGCATTAACTTGCATTGTAGCCAAATCCGTGTCAGTTTCACAGAAATTTGAGTGATTCCGTGGCTATTTCACGGATTTCTGTGAGACCAGGTTGCAACCACACAATCTAATGTACTTTATATTGGCATTGTACACCTTTGCATTGGAATCAAGCTGATTCTGATCTGCACAACATTCTTTACTCAATTTCAGTCAGATTCCACCAACTGATCACGTCTCCCTCTGCTGAACAAAAATCTTCCACATACTATTTTCATAGCTAATATATACACAGCTGGTGTTTTTACAACTATTGGTATTTAACACCACAACCTGTCAACTCATCATCCCCACTACCCGTCACCCACATCAACCTAAAGCCTTCTTTGACAGCAGCCATGACAGCAGATAGTAATAGCTAATTCAAGGCCTTAGGCGCTTGTCAAGCGATAGAGATCGATAGCCACCTGCCACACAGTTTCAGAGAAATAATGTATGAGAATGACGGTTTGCTCGTTAATGATCAAACACGCCGTTAGCTGCGGCGTTGTTTCTTTTCCACGCTCTTAATCAAAGGCTTGACCCAGTCATCAGTTAGCTCATGTATGTAGTGGCTGTTAATGGATGTTCCTGAGATCCTCGCATGTCAAACTCCAATCGTCCCCGGAGCCGTGGGCTGTCACACTGCCACATGTCAAAACCCTTGATGTACGAGCCACTTTCTCCCTGCTTTAATGCATTTAAATGGAGCTGTGAGTCCAGCAGGACCGGCCCAATTTCAGAACCAGCAGTAACGGCTCAATCTCATCTACTGCCCTGGTGGACGGAGCATGTACATAGGAAATGAAATTGAAAATCCATCAGGCAGACACACACACACACACACACCAGGCTTTTTCTTTCATAAACTGTCTGTTACACACACACACACAGTCACACACTCACAGAGGGTCATATCTCACATTTCAAAAATGTTATAATAATAACGGATGTGTGATGAGCTGCTGCCTGATGTAGAAAGCTAATCCGAGCAAAAAAAAAAAATTTACTCGAGTAATTGAACTACAGTCAAAGAATTATGAGGGTGAAAGAGTGAGACTGCACTCAGTGTAAAGGTATTCTAACCTTGAATTTAATTAAAATCCTTTTTCCCCCCGTAGTGTCCTCATAGCATGTGTGCTTTAAATCAAAGAGTCAGCCTTCCTCACTTAATTCACAAAGCATTCATTAGATTTTCTTTTTCAATAAATGTGCTGTTGATGTGAGCACCTGATATGAAATCACCCCTGAATGCACAGATGTGAATTAAAATGTAAATGAGATAGGGTTTTCCATTATTGACCATTACATATCTAAGCAAAGGTAATCAGATTGCTGTGAAGCTCTGCATAGATCATCACTGAATCTCTGATTTAGAGATTGTTTTGTGTGAGTTATGTTTTGCATGAAGTGTCAAAAGCCACCAGTAACTCAGGTAGTTTTGTCAAACCAACAGAGCTCCAACCAAACACGGAGGTGAGTTCACACATTGCTCTCCAAATTACAGAATCCTTGAACATCCTCCCACAGGCCAGGCATCATTCTTCAGCAGTAAAAACTGAACTATTATGTGTCTGGCCTACAGTTTTTTCCCAGTAACTGTCAACTTCACACAGAAAGGTTGAAGCAACGCAGCAACAGAAGCTTGCACTTTAAATGTTTGAAGACACTCCAAATGAAATATTTGGTCATCCCTGTTTTCGGCTGATAACAAACAACAGTCAACAGAGCTGTGTGCAAACTCCCCTGACACTGGTGCACATATGCATGTGTTGTGTGTGTGCATGTGAGAATATCTGATTTCATTAAGGCTACGTTTACACGAGGACGGTCTGAACAGAAGACGCAAAAGTGGCGTCAGGTCTTCACTTTTTATTCCTCGTTTAGACGAGCGTTCTCGGGAGGAAATCTGCTGCATACGGTGACGCAAAAGTGTGAGAAATTTGATTGTATGCAGCCAGGCGGCATCACTTAAAGCCATAAGAGCATCTTTGGGCATGCAGAAGTTTTCACGCCACACATTTTCATCAGCTACTCCTTCCACAAAGTTCTCCACCATCACTAGATCTCCCAGGTCTCGTTCACAGCCGTCTGGCTCCTCCGACCAATTGCTGCATCCAGAATGTGATGGAGGTAATTCCAGATCCTTCTCTGTTCACTAATACTATCTGTACATATCCTGTACATTTGGTGGAAAGACTCCTGTAAGTTTATTAGAGCTGCCAGAGCAGCTTGAAGGTCCGACGCATGGAAATAATCCCACGTTTGTTTATTTTCCTGTACTGGAGCTCGTATGTGACGTAAACACATACGTGACGTGAGCAGATCAGATCAGAGTTTTGTGTCTTGTCAGTGTAGACGACACGCTACGGAGGAGAGGATTCAACTTTTCCACTTTGAAGGGTGGTTTCAGATTTTTGCGTCTTTAAGCCCCAAAAACGCCGTCACCGTCTAAACGAAAGGCACTTCTGATAAAATATTTTGTCGTTTTTACCCGCGAGTGTCCTCGTGTAAACGGGGCCTAAAAGAGCACAAACATCTTAGAAGCTGCCAACGCCTGCCTTCCTAGGTGAAGCAGCAGACACCTCCACAATGGACATGAAGGAGGAGAGGGAGACATGTTGCTTTGGCTCACTGTCACTGAGGAAATGTCAGCAGAGCACCACTGGTTCATCACCAGTTAGGCAAATGTGTCTCTTGCAGAGAGACTCTGTGGATGTGTGAATGCTTGGTTGACCCTGCATCTGTAAGCTGTTGCCTAGGAATGTGATGTCTGTTGTAGTGCACTGCTTAGAGGCCAAGGTTAGGAATGATTCAGCTGAGTCATGCACAGATTCACATTAAAATGCCTATTTGAACACAGTCAACATGTTTGGGCTTCAGAAGGAAGCGTTTGCTTTATTTGTTGGGTACGCCTCGGGCACCGCTCCACAGCACACTACACAATCAGTCTGGAAATCATGATGGGGAGACTTACAACGGCAATTTAATTTCACTAAATGAACTCAACTGCAACATGATCAGATATTCATTTCAACTGTTTCAAACATGCTATGCAGTTCAACTTTATATGATTCTACTCTTGCTCTACTCTAGTTCTGTTTATGTCTAAAAACAAACATTCAGATCATATTCATGCAGAGATAACTTCTACTTTACCTCATGTATTCTTACACATTATGCGCTATCCATTGATGGTAACATGCTGAGTTTTAACACCAACAATGAACACTGACAGGATGCATTTTGTGGTTTGATAGAGGAATAGAACAAGAAGTGTTTGTTTAATGTGCTTTTATTCCATCCGATGTCTGACTCATCTCTGTCATGCTTACAGAAGATGAATGAATGTGAAAGAGTGGACTCTTATATATATGGTTGTCATGGCACAGTGCCAGCTATTTTGGACATTGCAGGTTGCTGAACATTGTACATACATACACTGTAACAGATTTCTGTAAGAAAACAGCCAAATTGTTACA
Source organism: Centropristis striata (assembly GCF_030273125.1). Taxonomy (NCBI): domain Eukaryota; kingdom Metazoa; phylum Chordata; class Actinopteri; order Perciformes; family Serranidae; genus Centropristis; species Centropristis striata. The sequence goes on from NC_081522.1 coordinate 23,633,840, forward strand.
GTAACATACTGTTTTCCATTAAAAAGGTATTATACTGTAGAAAACAATGTATTCTGGGCAATATTTGTAGGTAGTTTGCCGTTTCACATAAAATATAATATATCATATATAAATATATATATAAAAAAATAATTATCAGCTCGCTTTCAATTTTATAATGTTATATTTGAATGTATTTAAATATTTTTTCCTAAATATTTTATCTGCTTGTTTTTGGTCTTTTATCTGCTTGTTTTTAGTCTTACATTTTCATAGTTGAATGTCATTCTATATATATATATTTGTAATGCTTTTAATGTTTTGTGTAAAGCACTTTGAATCGCCCTGTTGTTGAAAGGTGCTATATAAATAAACTTGCCTTGCCTACAAAGCAAAAACAAACAATGCAAGTACTCAACATTGAAAGAAAACTGACATCCAAATCCCCATCCATACTAGAAATCACTCAAGCCAACAATTGAGTCCTAATGATAAAACTGTTTGTCTGATTTAGAAGTTTGGAGACCTGTCTCAACATTAAGAATCTAAACTGCAATGCTAGATAACAGATTTACCTGTGTCTTTCATTCTGATTTGTTATCCCAGGAGAAGCCAGGATGCAATTAAAATCCCACTTGAGCGCTCAGTTGTAGGTTTCTGGTATTGTTAATGCTGGCATGGTTTACTGCATGCACAGATTCATCATTAATGTTATTGGTTACACCTGTGCTTCTCCTGCTATACCGAGTCAAAACATCTGGCCTATTTACAGTCTCTTAATTCTACCCCTGACAAATCTATTGTTTAGGGTTTCTTCATACACCTGTTTCCATTTTACATCTTGTTCCAAGGTGTAAATTGTTCAGATTCAGCACGCTCTGAGTCCAAAATGCATTATCAATTGTCTCCTTTTTCATTTTTTGAAACAACAGAACATTCAGGGAGCACAATTTCAATTCTTAGCTGTAAACTAGCCTTTTTCACAGAAGGTATTTTGGCATGACACAGCAGGGCAAACACACAGGTGTAAAATTAATTATAGTAAATTCCATTTAACTCCTTTACTTACTGGTATAATACATTCTGCCTGTAGAACAGAGCCATGGTTAATGCTATTAGTAACACCTGTGCTGTACCTACTACAGTACCGCTATAACAAGTCAAGATGTCTGTTGTAAAAAGGCAGTTTTGCTGATTTAAATTACTACAGTTGCCAACAACTAAGCTGTAGCTATTTATTTTATTACATTTTATTATTTTTAAGGCATTTGCTTACCCCATCTTGTTGAGCTCTAGCAACCAGTCTGTTTTGGCAGCCCGGAAACAGACAGTTAGCATATTTCAGATGTATTGGAGGTTTTTTTTGGCTCACCATCTTCTAACATCCCACGAGACTGGATTGGCTGCTACAGTAAAGACGAGAAATTACACTTCTTGGACCAATTTCTAGCTGGAAACTAGCCTTTTTTTTACATTATACATTTTGGCATGTCACAATAGGAAAAATACAGGTGTAAAAAAATGAAATTAATGATTTTATTGAAGTCTGGTATAGTGCATGCGGGCTTACTGGCACATTTTCATAGAACAAAGACATCGTTAATGCAATTAGTAACATCTGTGTTGTTCCTACTGCAGAAAGGTTGTGACAAGTCAAAATGTCTGTTGTAAAAAGGCAGTTTTATTGATTTAAATGAATACTGTTGCCAACATCTAGATAATTTATAAGTGGGGTAAAGGCCAAACAACAATAATAAAAGAAAACTCTTGGTAATAAGTATATCTGTATAATATCTTAAAGTCATGTACTCACTCAGCTGTTGTAAGATTTAGAACAAGTCAGTTTTGGGACCATACTTTCTGTTGGACTGTTCCATGAAAGTGTTTTTTTTAATGCTACAGTAAGGATTACTCTTTTCATACACTAGAAAATACTTTCTTCAGTGGCTGCAAAACATAACATAATGCAAGCAGAAAACTCATGTAGCTTAAATTGCATTTACTGGACACAGGAGGTGCTAGCTTGGCCACATTTAGCCTACAAATAACCCATAATGCAACACTGTCTTAAAGCAACAGGCTCACTCTCACCTGTTCACTCTGTTTTTGACGTATTTATCACATCAAGCTGTTTCAGCAGTAACTCAATTAAGACTTCATTTATTTAAGGTTTAATTAAGGCGGTATGATGACAGTATCGTGGTAAACACATGTAACTCAAATGTGTATAATTTGGTGTTGTACCTCGTCTTTCATTTTCACACGTTTTAAGGTTTGGTCCAACCTATCGTTATCTAAACCAGTAGTTCTCAACCTTTTTGAGTCGCGACCCCCAATTTAACATGCATGTTGTCCGCGACCCCCGCTCACTGAACAGAATATCACACGCACAGTTCAGATCACCCAAAAAAGACACAAAATGACCCAAAAAAGACACAAAATGACTAAAAAAAGACACAAAATGACCAAAAAACACAAATTGACCACAAAATGATCAAAAAAGACACAAAATGACCAAAAAAGACATTAAGTGACCAAAAAAACTAAAACACATTACCACATGAACACTTTAACACAGTAGAGACAGAGCTGACTTCCAAAATGATTTGGCGACCCCCAGAAATCATCTTGCGACCCCAATTGGGGTCCCGACCCCAAGGTTGAGAATAGCTGATCTAGTAGTCACTGCATCTCTGCACTTAAAATAGCGTGTAAGTGAAGTATGCAAATTGAGACATATGTATCAAAATCATATGAATACATCATATTGAATCAATAAGCAGTTAAAATGAACTTTCCTAGCGTTGGCTTTCCTTTAAAAGTAAAAATCATTTTCTTGCCCCTCCATTGAGCCTTCCACCCCTGGAACTGTATACCTTAAAACAAGCCTTACCAATCAATTCAAATAAAAGTTTATAGATATTTAACTTTCTATACCCTTTGGCCCAATGCAGTAGTTTAAGAGCAACAACAACTGATCACAACAAACTTGTTTTTCCTATCAAAGTTAGCAGTGAGTACACACTGTATGATATAGCAGCTTGCCATTGTATTGTGTCTAGCTGGAGACATCCTATTCACAAAGTTGCCTCATTCAGGGTTGCACTGATGGATTAATAATGCAATAGACTGCAATGGACCTTCAAAAAAGCACTCAATGGAGTGCAGACATCCACCAAGCGCTAATAATCTTGCTAAGTAGCCATTGCTTTCACAGCCCACAATGTATTGGCTAAATGACTAAAAGATTATATGAGGCTAGCCAAGAGACATTATGTTCTCAGTCGGCAACCGGTTTAGTTGACAGAAAAGGTGGATGGTGTTTTGTTGGGGTTAAATGTGGTGATAAAATTTGAGTATTAGTCAAAAAATATTTGACCACCCTTGTTTTCTTCAGTTTCTTGTTCATTTTAATGCCTGGTACAACTAAAGGTACATTTGTTTGGACAAATATAATGATAACAACAAAAATATCTGATAAGAGTTTAATTTAAGAGCTGATATCTAGACATTTTCCATAGTTTTCTTGATATTGATTTTGGTTATTATCAAGGAAACCATGGAAAATGTCTAGATATCAGCTCTTAAATTAAACTCTTACCAGATATTTTTGTTGTTAGACATTGTCATGAACAAGAAATTGAAGAAAAAGGGTGGTCTAATATTTTTTTCAATGACTCTATGTAGGTTTTATTACTTAAGCTTGTTGAAAACATTAGTAAGTGTATCCCTACACATATTAATACAAGTATAAATGTTGACACTTTATGTAGAACAGTATCCAAAGTGGAAAAATAAAGTTGGAATTCCTTAAAAAACGAATTCATATATAAACATTAAGAAGCATACTATTCTTCTGTCATTAGCATGGCCTAAAATCAGACTAAATGAATATGAATGTACAACTAAAAATTGAAGGGATGGTTATAAAAAGAACTAGTTTCTCATTGGTTTTTAGATTGTTGCAACCACTCCAGTTGCAAGGGAAGTTCTTTGCATTGCTGGAAGAAGTGTACTCAAAAACCATGTCTTTCCAAAGACAATGCCCTATTTACCCTAAATTATTCACAGGCTAGGAACTACCTGACTCTGAATAAACAGTCCCAATGAAATCTGCTGTTGAATATTTGAAATGTCATATTTCAGCGTAGTTTACACAACTAAGTGCTTCTCTGGAAATAACCGCTTACTTATGTCACAACAGTATGGTGCAATAAAAAGGGATCATCTCCAATGTAGTTTGATTTGTTCTGATCCAGGCATAATCCCATGTATCGATCAACTGCTGTGAATGCAGTCATTGAATCACATTGGCCATTCAAGTGCACTACCTGCAGCCTAAAGGGACACGATATCTGTTCAGCGAGCTATGCAGCTGTGGGCCACTGACCAAAGCTGACGAGACCATTCCTCCTTGTGCACTCTAAACTTTCCCCAGAGAGCAAGCCTCCGTTTCCTTAAACAGGGTAAATTGAATTAGGACATTCTACCAGCTGGCAAGTGTGAAATTGAGTTGAAGTGCACCCCGAGGTAAGGCGTGTGAGATGCAGGATTTAAACACCCCAACAGAACGAAGCGGGATCAAGCTTTGTCTGCAAGCTGAATTCTAAACAAGCAACAAGGAGAGAGATAAGGGACAGCTGGAGCTCACTCAGTTAGGGCAGTAAGGATGTTTGTACGTAGGTGGCTGCGCGTGCATGTGGCTGCGCGTGCACGTGTCCAAGCGTGCGTTCAAGTGTGTGCATGTTTGTCGGTGTGCACTAGGATTATATCACCACAGGGACAATAAAGTCGAGTCGAGTGAAATGCAAGCTATCTGGAGAGAATTTCCCCGCAGAAGCCTTAATCTCGTTCCTGTTTCGGCTTATAATGCCTTAAAAACACAAAATCGGAGTCTCAGCTGTTGAGAAAAACACAAACATGGAGAGAAACGATAACATACTCTGTTGGCCTACGTTTAACATCTCAAACGGGCCGAGTATTCATCTGTCAGTCACAGCTAATGCACCCTGTTTGTTCAATTCAGCCTGTCTGTTTCACTCAAACCGAACGAGATGCATGCACAAATGTAGGACCCTTAAGGTGTAAAGATGAAAAAAATTCAATGAAGCTGCAGCAAATCTAAGAGAATACTTCCAACAATACCAGACTCAATGAATTATATCAAGGATTGTCTCTCTCTTGCTGATTAGCCTCTTAGCGCTGAGGTGGTATTTGGTTGGAGAGAACCAGAGACATTTTTTGGACAGAATGTTTTTGATGTTTCTCCTTAGTGTGCATCCCAGTGCATATTTCTTTCGGCCACCCTTCATGGGTATGAGACATGGAATTCCATCAATTTCAATGAACAGAAGAGTCTTGCATCTATCCATTCAGAGTGCAGTCTGAATCATCTGTGTGAATGTGCCCTGGCCTCACACAATGCTGCTATCCATCACAGCATTGCTGTGGCCTTCCCCTGCAAATCATAACACTGCATACAAACGTCCTCCAAAGCCTGCAGCAACTTCCCTCTCCTGCTTACCGCCTTCCTTTTTCTCTTGACTATGGCCCCGTTTACACGAGGACGCTTGCGGGTAAAAACGACAAAATATTTTATCGAAAGTGCCAAAACTCTGATCTGATCTGCTCACGTCATGTATGTGTTTACGTCACATACATGCTCCAGTATAGGACAATAAACAAACATGGGATTATTTCCATGCGTCGGACCTTCAAGCTGCTCTGGCAGCTCTAATAAATTTACAGGAGTCTTTCCACCAAATGTACAGGATATGTACAGATAGTATTAGTGAACAGAGAAGGATCTGGAATTACCTCCATCACATTTTGGATGCAGCAATTCGTCGAAGGCGAGCCAGACGGCTGTGAACGAGACGTGGGAGATCTAGTGATGGTGGAGAACTTTGTGGAAGGAGTAGCTGATGAAAATGTGTGGCGTGAAAACTTCTGCATGCCCAAAGATGCTCTTATGGCTTTAAGTGATGTCGCCTGGCTGCATACAATCCAATTTCACACACTTTTGCGTCACCGTATGCAGCAGATTTCCTCCCGAAAACGCTCGTCTAAACGAGGAATAAAAAGTGAAGACGCGACGCCACTTTTGCGTCTTCTGTTCAGACCGTCCTCGTGTAAACGTAGCCTATGACTACTATTTCACTGCCTGTCACTCTCCTCTCTATTCTCCCTTATGCCCTTTCTTGTTTCAAGATGAGGTGGTGCGTCCAGTCACATGTCACAAATCAACTGGTGCCCAACTGATTTTCAAAATGGCTGCTGGTTGGAAGCTCTGTGCTGATCAGCTCTAACAATCTCCTGAATATCATGGGAATAATTTAACATCTGAGAGATTAGTTCAATTCCTTAACTTCCCAAAGAAATCTTAAGCCAGTTTGCAGGGTTATCTTTTGGTATTTTTGAAAATTTTGGTATTTTTCATGACATGTGCTCTGCAGTCAACATCACTGGATTACCTGGAACCTCAAAGTCTTCTGTTTCAACTGAACTTAACCTTTTCTAAGAACGTCTATTGATGAAAAGAAACATGGCAACTAAGAAGTTATCAGAAGATATGTTCAAAGATAGTTAAAAGTCCCTTAACTTTATGTCAGAGGAGTGAATTACTCAGTTAATGTAATGTACACTACCGGTCAAAAGTTTTAGAACATCCCAATTTTTCCAGTTTTTTATTGAAATTCAAGCAGTTCAAGTCAAATAAACAGCTTGAAAGGGTACAAAGGTAAGTGGTGAACTGCCAGAGGTAAATAAAAAAAGGTAAGGTTAACCAAAACTGAAAAATAATGTACATTTCAGAATTATACAAGAAGGCCTTTTTCAGGGAACAAGAAATGGGTTAACAACTTAACTCTATGGAGTCTTGGGCTATTTTGTCCATTTTTGAATTCTTTTCATGTCTTTGTAAGTCATTTTGTGTCTTTATGTGTCTTCTTTGGTCATTTTGTGTCTTTTTTAAGTCATTTTGTGTCTTTTGGTGTCTTTTTTGGTCATTTTGTGTATTTTTTTGGTCATTTTGTGTCTTTTTTAGTCCTTTAGTCCAACATAAAATGTGATTTTGAATCTTTTTTTTTACTTTCAAAACACTATCATGCTCAATAAAGAATTTTAAATGTTGCAAATGTGCATTCATTTTAGAGTACACTGAGACATTAAACTGCATCATTTTCAATTAAATTCTGGAAAAGTTGGTGTGTTCTAAAACTTTTGACCAGTAGTGTATATAATGTAATGTATATGCATGTAGATAGTACAGGAGAGGCAAAAATAAGCCTTGGGGGCTTCAGCCTATTCCTTTTTCGGTTGCTGTCTGATGGATTCTTTTGTAAAAAAAACATGATTTTATTTTGTTGTCTTTTGTTGTTTTTTGTAACCAAAATAAAGCATTCATTCATTCAAACTTTCCTCCCCTTTTCCCTGTTTTTTCAACACCAAACCATCTTGTGTCAGTGTTTCCCTTTGACCCCTGCAGCCAACGCTCGCTCCCTCCGTCTCTCACATCACCGTTATTACCGGCCTTGGTGCCAAGTGTTTGCCTTATCAATCACATTTTCTCATCCATTCTTTCCCTCCAGCAACGGACTGTTCCATCAGTCACCGCCCAACACCCGCATTCAACCCCTCTCACCCCGTCGTTGTGATGGTTAATTCCATCAGTCACACGCCTCTCACACACCCTCACCAACCCCAGCCACTTCCATCGGAGCGTTAATCCATTTAAAAGAGAGAGAGAGCGGCTTCCTGTTCTGCTGGTGTGACTGCGTGCACTGTAAAAAATAATCTGTTTCATTTACGGAAAAATACCGGCAGCTGTGCACTGTAAAAAATGTTTGTAGAAATTACAGTAAAACACTGTCAAATTGCATCAGGAATGGGGCGTAAAATTAAAAATAGTGTATCACCGTAGTAGATGTTAATATCAGCAAAAACTGTAATTTAGTTAGTTATTTTTAGGGTAATATTCATGGTATTTCTCCATAAATTTTGCATAAAAATGTTATAATTTCCAGCAAAACTGTGTTTCTTCCAGTTCATGACAGAAAAAAATAAAAGTTTTGTGCTATTCTTTGATTTACGGTAATTAAAAGTGTCGAATACAGTGATATACAATTTTTCATCTCATGCCCTATTTCTGATGTATTTGACAGTGTTTTACTGTTATTTCTACAAACATTTTTTACAGTGTGGTAAGGCCACAGAGAGAGGGGAACATGAAAGAAAATGGCACGCTTTGTCAGAAAGGATATAAATGCCAAACCGCCGAGCAAGGCCAATAATTAGTATTTTATTGTCAGGCTGAGAGGAGTATCCGTTGGAACAGAGCCTGAAAGTGAGTCTTGAACTGCAGCTGAGGCTGGGACCAACAGCAGGGAGGGTAGGACGGAGATGAAGACACAGTGTTTATGAACAGCTGAAGGCCGTGGGCAAAGTTAGGAAGGGTTGCAGCCAACACCCTAATTAAAGCTACAACTGTGCTGCTGGAGTAAAACCACAACACTAAGGCTATGTTGGTGTCATAAAACCATAGCGCTTTAGTTTAAACAGGTCATTTAACTCCTCAGAATAATTGATGGGCAGTCACTTCTTACACTGATTCAATACAAAACTACATTAACCCATTAAGGCCTAAAGCGCCTGGAAAAAAATGCCTGGAAAACCTACGGGCGATTTTCAAATGACCCCCTAAAACCTGAAGTTTTTCTGGAAATTCAACACCTACTAAATAATAGATTTTTCAGCCTCTGTAGCAGATAAAAATGAAATTCAAAAAGTATTTCAGAGCTTATACCCATGGCTTTCATACGAAGTTGAGTTTATTTGTCCAAACCTTCAATAAAGTTTTTTAAAAAATCAACAAACTCAGCAAATGTTACATTTGACTGAATAAAAAATCCTATGCATAATACTAATACATGCCCATTAGCAAGATGCAAACATGATATGACCATTGGAAGAACAAGACATAGTTCTCATTAGCCTACTGTAATAAAAAAAAAAATAAAAAAATCATCATAATAATAATAAATAATAAATTTTATATATTGCACTTTTCAGGGTACTCAACGACGCATAAAGTAATATAAGACAAAAACAGTCATGATTTCTTATGTCATCATCACAATCAATTAGCCCATTATTATTATTAATATTAATATATTATTAATAATATTATTATTATCTCCAGATGGCCACAAATCTGTCTGTTCTTCGGTGAAAATATGTCGTCTAAAAACATATTCCTCATCCATAAATGCCGGTCGATTGGTTCCGATGGTTCAAAGTCCAGATCAGCAATAAAATCATCGGCGCTGTTTTCATCAAGATCTCTTCCGTCACTTCCTGCTGAGCTCCTCCGCTACAGTCGTCTTCCTCCATGATTTAAAGTTCTGGAAAAGTCCGATGTTGCATTGCGACACTCCCGCATGTATTCTGATCATGATTCTGATGCATTTCATTGGCCAAGAGACCGAAAATAGGTGGAAAAAAATACAAATACTACAAAATGACATATCCGCTGTCCCGGCCTTAATGGTAGAGTGACGCAACAGCGCTCCCGGTTTTAATGGTAGAAATGCGGTAATGCTTTACCGGCGTCAATGGGTTAAGAGTCTAACTATGGCAGTCGAGCTGTATTGTTAACTATGTTCAGGAATGGACAGCAATGACAAGTACATTTATTTGAGTAGATTCTTTGAATATCTGTTCTCTGCGTGAGCATTAATTTTTTCTTAAATTTTTATTCCACTACCAGACAAATATTATACTTTAGGGCAGCTATTCTCAACCTTGGGGTCCCGACCCCAATTGGGGTCGCGAGATGATTTCTGGGGGTCGTCAAATCATTTTGGAAGTCAGCTCTGTCTCCACTGTGTTAAAGTGTTCATGTGTTAATGTGTTTTAGTCTTTTTGGTCATTTAATGTCTTTTTTGGCAATTTACGTCTTTTTTTGGTCATTTTGTGTCTTTTTTAATCATTTTGTGGTCAATTTGTGTCTTTTTTTGGTCATTTTATTTCCTTTTTTGGTCAATTTGTGTCTTTTTGTGGTCATTTTTTGTCATTTTGTGGTCAATTTGAGTCCTTTTTTGCTTAATTTTATGTAATTTTTTGGTCATTTTGTGTCTTTTTTCAATCATTTTGTGGTCAATTTGGTTCTTTTTTGGGTAATTTTGTGTCTTTTCTGAGAAATCCCAAAGTATCAAGTTGTTACTTTCCAAGGAGTCTCTGGCTTGAAGCTGACTGTTACACACTCAGGAGGACAGAATGGACCTTTAAACTGATAGCAAAGGACTTAGATTAAAAGTAACAATAAAATATAAAAAAAATATATAAATGCACAGACAGAGAGATGTTTTCGTTGTTGTCTGCTTCATTATTTGCCCAAAATTTGTCGTATCAAATGAGTTTGTATGATCTGAAGTGTGTGTGTCACCACTGACCATGTTTGTTATTCACCATGCTTTCACCATTTAAGTTTAGCAAGTTAGCATGCTAACATTTTCCAATTAGCACTGAGCTCATAGGGCAGTTGATATGTATGTTTTGTGTTGCACATTTCCCTAAAACCTCATCAGCGAGTGATGTCAAGGTGCTGGAATTTCTACCGTTGATAAACAGCTTGAAAAATATTCTATACCACTTTAGATATGGCTAAAAAAATGATATTCAGACTCTGTTATTGCACTTCTCTACTGATTAGACACAGCTGGTACAGCTCTTTTAATGCTTTAGAATAATTAAGGGGCTGACTTCTCACATTGATTTAACACACAAAAGAACACACTGCCTAAACAGATATTGGAAATATGCTTGATGTTTATTGCCTTAGTCCTTTCTGGGTCATTGTTCATTGTGAATGCCAGGCCATATGCTAACTATGATAAATTTGATAACACTTTAAATGAAACGATTTTGATGAAAACCCCAAAAAGGCAACAGTCTATTTTTACATGATCCGTGCATAATATCCTGCAGTCATACCCTCACTACTATAAGTTGTTGGTCTAGAGCCAATTTTTTATGCATTAAAGTCTCCGAGGGAGAAACATTGGCCCTGGCAATGAATCATAGCATAAGGCATATTAATGTATGACTGCCATGTTTGCATTTCCGTGTATTCGTTCTGCAATCAGCACCTCCTCAACATTTAACGCTATGCTCGCTCCATCTTTCATTTTCAGTCACACAGACATGCAAAATACTTAGAAATTACAGCTCGGTCTAATACAAAGCACACTTACAACTTGTCATATTTAAAACATATGGTGTCTGAATATTGATGTGTGCAAACACTGATATTAACAGTATAAAATAACATTGAGAAAGAGCACAAGGTATGGGGGTCACTGCCTGCTATGAGCAGCCTCACACAAAATAAACTGTATGAAGAATCATATAATCAGTCATTGTACTGTTCTCATCTGAGTTATGAAACAGGCAGCTGAACTCATCTCTCCAAAAATCTCCTCCAATGATCAGGCCGTTTGAAGTACTTGGCAGGATTTTAATGAAGAAAAGGTAAAACTGAAAATAAACAAATAATACAGACAATATTAACCATTTGCTTACTGGCAATGCCACAAGAATAAAGAAGGATGAGGATTATTATTGCTCTTGCAGGTAACAAACAGGACTCCTCTAACCACAAGGAAACCGGAAAGTCACAAAAATAAAAGTCACCTCTTCAAAATAAAAGTTCTTCAATTTCTCCTAACTGTTACATAACAGTAATTTTGAAGAAAATGGCGTGACTCCACTGCACAGTGAAGAACAGCTCTACTGGACTCGGCTCACTCCTTTTTGGTTTTCCATTAGCAAAATGTATAGATAGCACCAAGCTAGCTGAGCCGATACTAAAAAGTTGGGTTAAAACATTGAAGACCACCGATTGGTTGGAGAAAATTGTGCAAAACTGCAAAACTGTGCAAATAAAAGAAAAACCTAAAAAACCTAAACCTAAACCTGGCTATAAGCCAAACTGTGACTTTGTGTAACATTCCACCGCCAGTTTGTTTTACTGGCCAGAAAAAAAGGGGGATATCTAGCTGAGGTGTGATGGCGCAAGGCTCCACGAAATCTCTCCTTGGTGGCAAGGGTCTATTTAAACCCTGCTGTAGCTCTCTGGCTTCCTGTGTGCTCAGGAAGACTTCCTTGCTTTGCCTCTTTTCTTCCCCTGTGGAGGAAGGAGATGCTCACCAGGTTTGTGGCCGGCGGTCCCACTGGGGGGAAATAATAATTAAAAAGGAGGGTTGGTGATGAAAAGGGGTAGAGAAAAATGAAACAGGAGAGCAGAGATAATGAACAGGGGCGGGATTGAGAGCCTTTTCTCCATTAGCTCGAACATGAGTAAGAGTTATTTGTCATCATTTCATCCTCAACTGTCATCATCTTTGATGCAGTGTAGTCATTTTGTTTTAATTCTGCCTTAATCTGATCAGCAGCTGTTCTGCTGTTGTTCTCTCTTCACTTCATTATAGGCTTTCCATCACTCCAGCGCTCTCATTATCTTCCCTGTTGATTCTTTCCTTGTTATTGTGATTTTCCAAATGTTACTAGAAGGTGGGTGCCTCATCTAATGAGTTGTGTACCTTCAAATAATCTCAAATATTCTCCTTCATATATTTACTATTCACTTCCCCCTGCCTTTCTGCTTTTCATCTCTCTGCTCCTCTCTTGTGATTTTCTGACAGCCTCCATCTCGTTTTATTTTTCTTTCCGTCTCTCACAGTCAGACTCCGCCAGTCAGACTCTGCGTCTGCCTTAAGTTTCACACATTATTTAACGTCCTATTAGTGCATCTCTTTCTCTTCATGCCAACCCATTTTACGAGGTTTTTAATCATCTCATGGTTGCTCCCTCCCATCGCTCTCTGCTCCTCCTCTCTACCCTCCAACTCAACTTTTTCTCTCTCTTGTCACCCACACATGGCTGCCTTCCTTACCTCAGTTGACCTTTTCAGAGAAAGAGACAGAAACAGAGAAAGAAACTCTAGAGAGATACTAAAACATCACGCACAGCCATAGGATGGTCCCCCCTCTGCCAGACGCCATTCCTCAACATTCTGCTCATGTACCTAAAATCGCATCGTGTGTGTGTGTGTGTGTGTGTTTGTGTAATTTCCATAACTTGAGAGCCAGTCTCAAGTGGCTGGCCTGGGGGCTGATGATCAGTAACACATCCATCCTCCCTCTGTTGCTCGCCTCCAGGGAACAACACAAACACACACACGGGCACGCTCAAACGGTTGCCCTCAAATACACGAAGACGCGTGCACGCCGCCGCTCCTGGGACTGTCACCGCCTCAGGCTCGTCTCTGTCTCACTTCCTGTTAGTCGGCCTCAGTCTTCATAAGCTAGATTTCTCTCTCCGCCAGCATGCGCTTCATTCTGACGGCATCCAGTCGGTGAAAAGCTAAAAAGACAAAGTCTAGCTGCACGATGAAAACGAATGTACGGCAGCGCAACGCGAATCAAAACGTGTTTGACTTACAAAAGGCTGACAAAGAGTGAATATTGAGACAAAACCGATTCCTCAGTCATTTAGAGGACTCGACTCAGACGACTCAGCTGCAACAGACAGACGTTCAAACAAGAGAATGAAGACTCACGCACACCAAAACCAAAGCTTTGTTCTGATTTTCTGCCCCATTCCCAACTGCGAGCCATTATTCCCCTCCATCATCCTCCCTCCCTTCGTTTCCTCTCTCCGCCTCTATCTGCCTTGGTGTTGTGGATGTGGCTGTAAAACAAGTGTGATTTGTTATTCCCAGTGGCGTGGCCTGCTATCAGACAGACCCTGTTCTTGTGATAAAACTCGGAGCAGCGAGAACAATATCGAGGGATGGCTGGAAGGGGCATCAACAGACCCTGCAACACTCAAAAAAAGCAAACTGGGTGTCTGTCATCTTATCCTTAGTCTAACATGTATCTTCTACTATATAAAATTATGTTTTGCGGTTAAACAGTTTTAAAACAGGTAGTTTTAGCATAAAATGCAATAATTTAAAATTTACAAGAATAATTTATGTTAAAACAACCTAATTCTAATGGGTTAAGATTTCAAATCAATTCTTTAAGGGTTTTTTTTGGCCATTTTCAAGGGTTTATTGATAGTGAGAGACAGTGTGAAGGGGGGAGACAGATGGGAAGAACCCGGGCTTCTACCCTATTAAATTAAGTAACTCTTAATAATATCATACAAGTTTAAATGGCCCAATAAAATTACGTTAGTATGTTACAATTACCCTTACAAATCTAGTTGGACTGAGCCCTGGTAATTAATTAACAGTAACGCAAATACATCATGTTGACCCAACATATTTACATTTTGTCACTCAAAAGTATTTCTCGCTAAACAAAAAAAAAGCATTTTATTTAGGTGGAAATTATTTCCATAATTTTATTACGTTCTGGGAACAAGTTATTTTTTTGAGTGAACTTTAATCTCCTGCTTCCCAAAAAGACTAATAGTAAATAAAGGTCTCGCCCTTCTTCGTCTACATGTAATCCCCCTTTCTCCACCATATTGAAATCCGATGACTGCACAAAAACGGATTTCATTGGATTTGACAGGTTATATGGAGGACAGTTGTATCATTTCATGGTTTGGAGAGGGCAGGATGAGATCAGGAATCCCTCTGAGAAGAAAAAAACAAGAAGCAGCTCTACAGTCAACGATACCTCCTCCTCCTGCTTCTGTCTCCTGCCTGTGACCAGCACATTACCTGGAACTGGAGCTATGCCAAACACTTATTTCCATTACTGAGTCATCTCTTTTTTTATTTTCCCAACTGATTAGACATTTAGCCAGGAAAATGTAAGAAAATAGTGGAAATGGTTTCCCACAGCCCAAGATGATGTCTTTGAATTGGTTGCTTTGCCTGACCAACGCTCCAAATGCAAATTGGTTCATTATGACATAATATGAAACAGAAAAAGGAAACTAAATGGTTTCCCAGCTGATACATACCTTATTTAAGTGAAACTGATAACATGGTGTGTCCCAGTCGGTTACTCCATGCATAACACCAATGGCTGTCCTGATTTGAATGCAGTCATTATTAATGTAAGGAAAGAGCCCTGTCCTGTTTCTGTTATTACAAGTTAAAATGTCTGCTGTGTAAGAGAAGCACATAAAATAACCTCATTATGAATAACCATATCAATAGCTTTGGTCCTTGTGAACAAAACGGCCAGTCACCCTTGGGTTTAACCCCTCCTTGCATGTTTTCATGGTGCTCCTAGCAACATATGCTCATCAAAGTGATGTTAGTATGCCATTCTCCATAATGAGGGAAGAGGCTACAGAGGTTACTCAGGATGTAATACATTATTCAGATATGCATCGATAATGCTGTCTGCACAGATACAAAACAATCTTGAACAGTCTGAAACATCACACTGCTTTTTTCTCAGTCAAATATTAACACAATAATCCTCAGATTCACTTGTTTTCTTCTATAGCCAACGTTCTATGATATAGATGTGTCCAAATGTAGACAATAAAGCTTCACGTTAAGAATATGGGGTTGCACAGTGACAGAAATCATGAAACTTGAGAGCTGATGTTAGGAACCATTTCAAAAGTGGATGCTAGTGGGTAAAGTTGGGTAAAAATGTATGCTTACCTCGTATACTAACACAAAATGACCAAAAAAGGCACAAATTGACCACGAAATGATCAAAAAAGACACAAAATGACCAAAAAAGACACAAAATGATCAAAAAAAGACACAAAAAAACACAAAATGACTAAAAAAAGACCCAAAATGATCAAAAAGACCCAAAATGACCAAAAAAGACACAAAATGATCAAAAAAGACACAAAAAAAGACACAAAATGACCAAATAACACAGAAAAATGACACAAAAAAAAGACATTAAGTGACCAAAAAGACTAAAACACATTAACACATGAACACTTTAACACAGTGGAGACAGAGCTGACTTCCAAAATGATTTGGCGACCCCCAGAAATCATCTCGCGACCCCAATTGGGGTCCCGACCCCAAGGTTGAGAATAGCTGCTATACAGTGCCATGCATTATGAACAGCAACTTACTGAAAACAAAAGAGACTGAATTAATTACTAAGCAACACATAAATTATACCTCATGTCATTGGACCAGGTAAATGAAGTGTTGGAGTCCTTTCAGTGCCTTTAGTTATCAGTTAGCAGATAGGGCCAAGGTGAGAGGATAAGGGCAGCCTGGAGCTGTTGAATGATGTGCATTGGTGTGAGTTAATCTCTCTCTTTCTTTCACTTACTGCACACACACACACACACACACACACACACACAGACACACACCACAAACAGGCTCAACCTGTTTCCCAGTTGTCTGCTATTGCGTGCTACCAAAGGCAAGCCTTAATTCCCTCCAATCACAACTACAAAGCCCAATCTCTCCACTCAGAGAGAGATCCAGCAGGATAAAAAAGATTGCCTCAAACCATTCTCTTTCCACGCTCACCACTCGACACAATAGCACACACACACACACACACACACAGGGCCCCGTGTAAAGCCTCTGCTCGTTCGCCAACCAAAAAATGAGAAATGGGAACCCACCCACACTTGTAAACAAATACACAGGGCTGTACATTGTTTGTCAGTTTTCATATCCTTCCTTATTTACTTTCCCTGTAATACAACGGGTTGGAAATTAAATAATGGAAAACAAGGCTGAACTTTATTTGTTATTTCTCTCCCTTCTGCTTTAAAGTTATTGAAAACTTGTTCTTGTCACCATTGTTTACCACTTGGCTTCAGGGAAAATTGCATCCATGCCTCTCTCTCTCTCCCAAATCCATTTTCCATTTCTGTTTTTTTCTGGAAGTAATAGAGCAAGAAGTCAGGTAGCTCCTGTGCAGGACATGCAACAGAAGCATAAAAGGCTGCATGAACAATATGCTTTACCTCTTCTTAAAGTATACAGATAAAAAACTTTTTGATCACCATTCAGGTGTCTGATTTAACCCTTTGATGCACAACATGGTCTAAAGTGACCCGGCTAAGTTTTTATATTCTATATCTTTGCAATAAATTAATTTCATCATTCAGTATTGCAGGTTTTCCTCAAATAACTTGTTTTTGATCATCATATATCCAAATTTTTTGTTTTCATTTCTTACTTTTTGAATAAAAATCACTACACTTCTAACGCACAAGGTCATTTTGGACCCATGTTGTGCATTAGAAGGTGTTTATATGTTGTCACCAATTTAAAACCTGACTAAGAAGTCACAAATATTAACTATCCTATTTTGTTAAATTGGTGTTTTTTCCAATGGAAATTATTATTTGGTGGCTCTAATAAGTCTCAAATCTTAAAATATGTGATTTTCCAATGTTTTGACCCATTTTGTGCATTAGAAAGTGTTTATATGTTGTGCATCAAAGGGTTAATGAGTTAAATATTAGGAGCGACAGTTTGATTTGACACATCATCCTTCAAGAGCTTACTAAAAAAAAAGAAATGGAGACAAGGGTGTCACAGATGAATGTAAAGAAATGGCGCTATAAAAAGCTGAGCCAGTGAAAGCGTCAATATAATGAGCTGGATGGATTTTTTTTTCTCAATTCCTCGCTGGAAGCTCTGCCTCCAACACTTCAACACTTCAGCTCCAGTGCTGTGTTCAGCCAGCCTGCAGCGCCCTGGCTAATGCCTGCACACAGACAGATGATCCAACCTGAATCCAAATCTCTCTCCAAATCTCTGCAGCCATGGCTGGTAATATGATAATAAAAGGGGTGTTTAGAGAACACAGTCGCTGCTGCTAGAGCACAACTGAGACTAGGATAATGATGCAGGCAAACATTTGAGCTTTGGGAAAGGAGCCACATTCAGACACCAAACTCATGTACAAGGCATTTCTACTCCAACATTTAGAGGTTTCTGTTTGGCCATTTAGGGACATGGAGGATAAGTCAGATTTGGTAAATGAGGCAGTTTCAATTTGGGATATGGCATTCCTTCCATGCTGAGTAATGGAGGGTTGTCATGCTGGGAAATTCAGGATATCACACAGCTGGTTGTCAATGTGGGCAGATATGATGAGAAGAGATAAAATTAGAAAATCATGTGAAGTTAAAACATTTACCAGTACAGACTGGGACCAGTCACACAGACCCCTTTACATTCTATGTGACCTGTAAGAAAAATGTATTCTGACATAATTTAAAGCTGTAAAACTTTTGACTGGTAGTGTATGTATATATATATATATATATATACACTACCGGTCAAAAGTTTTAGAACACCCCAATTTTTCCAGTTTTTTATTGAAATTCAAGCAGTTCAAGTCAAATGAACAGCTTGAAAGGGTACAAAGGTAAGTGGTGAACTGCCAGAGGTAAATAAAAAAAGGTAAGCTTAACCAAAACTGGAAAATAATGTACATTTCAGAATTATATAAGTAGGCCTTTTTCAGGGAACAAGAAGTGGGTTAACAACTTAACTCTATGGAGTCTTGGGCTATTTTGTCCATTTTTGAAATCTTTTCATGTCTTTGTAAGTCATTTTGTGTCTTTTTTTTGGTCATTTGTGTTTCTTTTTTTAGTCATTTTGTGTCTTTTGGTGTCATTTTTTGTCATTTTGTGTCTTTTTTTTGGTCATTTTGTGTCTTTTTTTAGTCCTTTAGTCCAACATAAAATGTGATTTTGAATCTTTTTTTTACTTTCAAAACACTATCATGCTCAATAAAGAATTTTAAATGTTGCAAATGTGCATTAATTTTAGAGTACACTGAGACATTAAACTGCATCATTTTCAATTAAATTCTGGAAAAGTTGGTGTGTTCTAAAACTTTTGACCAGTAGTGTATATATATATATATATATATATATATATATATATATATATATATATATATATAGAGAGAGAGAGAGAGAGAGAGAGAGAGAGAGAGAGAGAGAGAGAGAGAGAGAGAGAGAGAGATGACTCTTCAGAATGAAACAGAATTTTTTTCTGTATATATATATATATATACATATATTCTATTTTATTGTGGGTTGAATGTGTGTCACTCGTAGTAACAATTTTAAAATACACAGAATCATTATTCCAGATTTCCCCTCCGGTCTACTGAGTGTTTAGCATTTGGTTTTACTGCCAGCAACTTTACAGTTTTGATTCAGTCTCCCCGGTATCATCATCGGCGTTTAAAGCTGCAACTGGCAGCTGTTGTCAGCAAAAGAAGCTCTCATAAACCCTATATGTAACCTGCCCAGCACTAAAAACACAAAATTAGCAACTAGCTGATGAACATAGTGGAGCATTCAGCAGCTAAAGAGGGAAATGTTTCCCTCAGGAGTTGGTGGAGACCCAAACAGAGCTAAAAGGAGATAAAATATTGGTCTAACATTCATCAAGTGGTTAGAAACACAAGTCCAAATGAATGTTTCTCCATCTGCTGAAGGTACAAACAGGTAACTAACATGAGACAGGATGTTGTGTCAAATATTTATGTAATTTTCCATGCAGTATATCATTGTTGTTTTTCAATACAACTGCAGTAATAATAGCAAAGGAATCCTCAACTAGGATGTAAATGTATTGTTTTAGCTATATATTTGCTACATTGTTGACATTACAATAAATTACATGTGCATGACATGGATTATCCCTTTATCAGGCAAAGAACTATATTTGGTAACTTCAGGTAATATTTTGAGAAGAAAGTTGCAAATTTAGTAGATTAAAGTGGCAAATCTACAAGAAAAAAGTTGCAGATTTAAGAGATTTAAAGTGGCAAATCTGCGCGAAAAAAGTCACAGATTTACAAGAAAAAAAGTGGGAAAAAAGCAACTTTTTTCTCCCAGATTCACCACTTTAACCCTTAATAGGGCACTCATTGAAATACTTGCAAATTCAGCATACAACCAGAATGTGTAAAAAAAAAAACATACGAAAATAATATTTTGAGAAAAAAGTTTACAAGATTAAAGTGGCAAATCTACGAGAGAAAAATGCGCAGATTTATGAGATTTAAAGTGTTATGAGATTTACAACAATGTGTAAATCGAACGTTTAATTGATTTTGTGACCTAAAATTTAATCTTCAAGAGTGACTTAACCCCCACTCAAAACCTTTCCCTTGCTTACCTCTTATAGTTTACCTTGCTGCAGTAATGTGGGACCATGTGACCTGCTGGGCTTGAAGCTTTCAAAAAGAGAAGGCACTGCTTTTCACCCTGGTGTTCAGCTATTCTTTAATGTCTAGCTTTAAACATTTACACTTTATTTCACTCACACAAAGCAAATCCATCATCTTACACCCATCATCAGGTGTTTTTGAGTCATTTCAAAAGATGGCAGCTCCTTTCAAATTCATATTCAGCATGTTTTGACGTACATAACAAGACAACTTGCATTGCATTTATAGGAAACGCTCGTACCGTGCAGCCATTCATTCAGCCCAGATGCTTAAAAAAAACAACAGAAAAGCTCCCCAATGCAGGAAGTTACCATTATTCGAACAAATTCCTCATTTTGTAAGCGAGTCCTCATCAGCTAAGGCAGTAGTTCTCAACCTTTTTGAGTCGCGACCCCCAATTTAACATGCATGTTGTCCGCAACCCCCGCTCACTGAACAGAATCTCACATGCACAGTTCAGATCACCAAAAAAGAAACAAAATGACCAAAAAAAGACACAAATGACCAAAAAAAGACACAAAATGACCCAAAAAAGACACAAAATGACCCAAAAAGACACAAAATGACAAAAAAAAGACACAAAATGACCCAAAAAGACACAAATTGACCACAAAATGACCCAAAAAAGACAGTAAATGACCCAAAAAAGACAGTAAATGACCAAAAAAAGACACAAAATGACCAAAAAAGGCACAAATTGACCACAAAATGATCAAAAAAGACACAAAAAAGACACAAAATGATCAAAAAAAGACACAAAAAAACACAAAATGACTAAAAAAAGACCCAAAATGATCAAAAAGACCCAAAATGACCACAAAAGACACAAAATGATCAAAAAAGACACAAAATGACCCAAAAAGACACACATTTACCACAAAATGACCCAAAAAAAGACACAAAATGACACAAA
Organism: Centropristis striata; assembly: GCF_030273125.1. Taxonomy (NCBI): domain Eukaryota; kingdom Metazoa; phylum Chordata; class Actinopteri; order Perciformes; family Serranidae; genus Centropristis; species Centropristis striata. Next base: position 23,654,900 of record NC_081522.1, read on the forward strand.
AAAGACACAAAATGACCAAAAAAAGACACAAAATGACCCAAAAAGACACAAATTGACCACAAAATGACCCAAAAAAGACAGTAAATGACCCAAAAAAGACAGTAAATGACCAAAAAAAAGACACAAAATGACCAAAAAAGGCACAAATTGACCACAAAATGACCCAAAAAAGACACAAATGACCAAAAAAAGACACAAAATGACCCAAAAAGACACAAATTTACCACAAAATTACCCAAAAAAGACCCAAAATGACACAAAAAAGACACAAAATGACAAAAAAAAAGACACAAAATGACAAAAAAAGGCACAAAATGACCCAAAAAAGACACAAAATTACCCAAAAAAGACACAAAATGACCAAAAAAAAGACAAAAAATGACCAAAAAAAAGACAAAAAATGACCAAAAAAGGCACAAATTGACCACAAAATGATTAAACAAAAGACACAAAATGACCAAAAAAGACACAAAATGACCAACAAGACTAAAACACATTAACACTAGTGGAGACAGTGCATGTTTGTGTGTGAAGTGCTGTGTGGATATTATGTACTGAGAGGAGTTTTGGTTCTCATCTGTTCATTTACACCTGCCTTTATTAAGTGTAATCCCTGTCCAGATGCTGCAGACATATTAAACAAGCAGCTGAGAACAGAGCATAGATTAGATGAGAGACAGTCACAGGTGTGAAGGGGTGAAGCACTATGGGAATAGAATATAGGTAGTTGCTTTAGAGAGCACAATTCGTCATTCTGCGCAGCAGCCTGTGAACACTCTCACCAAATAAATATTCATGACAAGTGGAAAGGGTCGTTCACTCTCGTCCTCCCACCACTGGAAAAAAAAAAAAGGCCTGGGTAAATCTCCACGTGAGAAATGACTCTGTCAGGACCCATTTCTGAGCCACAACTCAGCGACCCTGTCCACCCACCGTCCACACATCAGCGCTGCCACCGAGGCTCCATCTTCCCTAATTCTTCTATCTCCCAACTTGCTTCCCCTTTCCTTCCTCTCGCCAACTGCCACCGATTCTCCACCAATCCACCATCATTACCTCCACCCTCCAAGCTCGCTTAGTCTCCATCTCTTTTTCTTCACTCTTCATCTGTCCCATCCACTCTGCATCTTTAAGCACAATGAGACTGAAGCAGAGGTGTTGCTCAGACTGGTAATTCTGTGTGCTGAATGCAGAGTGAGTGCCATTCATCTTTGATTGAGGTAACGGCTCTTTTGCATAGGAGAGCAAAGGCAAAGTGTATACATTTTTTAACCTGGTCTCACAGGAATCCGTGGAATAGCCACGGAATCACTCAAATTTCCGTGAAACTGACACATATTTCGCTACAATGCAAGTTAATGACAGTCATATCCCGTAGCTATTCCATGGATATTTGTTCCTATTGGTTTGTTCCAAGTCACGTGACTTTCAAGGTCCCGGCGGTCAGAACAAAAAACATGGCTCATTTTTTGTGAAAAAAATCAATATTTTCACTTAGTTTCTGCATAAAAATGAAATTTGATCACATTTCTAGCGAGAAATATATGTTTTATTTTCTAAATATTCACTCAGTGAATATACATAATCACTTTGTATGTTGGAATAGCCACGGGATATGACTGTCATTAACTTGCATTGTAGCGAAATCCGTGTCAGTTTCATGGAAATTTGAGTGATTCCGTGGCTATTCCACAGATTTTGAGTTATGCAATTTTTGCATTGAGACGGACAAATGTAGAGGCAAAAAGAGAGGAAAAACAAGGCCAGATCATGATAAAAATGACCAAAAAAAAGACACAAAATGACCCAAAAAAGACACAAAATGACCCAAAAAGACACAAATTGACCACAAAATGACCCAAAAAAAGACACAAAATGACCCAAAAAAGACACAAATTGACCAAAAAAAAGACACAAAATGACCAAAAAAGGCACAAATTGACCACGAAATGATAAAAAAAAAAAAAAAAGACACAAAATGACCAAAAAAGACACAAAATGACCACAAAATGACCAAAAAAAGACATTAAGTGACCAAAAAGACTAAAACACATTAACACATGAACACTTTAACACAGTGGAGACAGAGCTGACTTCCAAAATGATTTGGCGACCCCCAGAAATCATCTCGCCACTCCAATTGGGGTCCCGACCCCAAGGTTGAGAATAGCTGAGCTAACGGAACCTACCAAACCTTGAAGACCATGTCGAAGCTTTAGACCGTGTAATGAATGCAGCAAATCACATGTGGATCAAGTGTGCAGACCCAATGCAGTGTGCATCCGGACCCCCCAAACCGGTGCAGCTGATCCAGGTTCACCCCAGCTGTCAGCTTCCTAAGTGGAGCTGGAGAACAGTTGAGACATCCGGCTCTCGTCCAGAGACACTCATTAGTATCTTCTGCAGAAGCATGCGAGTGTGTGTGCATTTAAGAATGTCTGGATGTGTGAATGCATGTGTGAAAATTGTGTGTGGTGAGTGGGTAGTGTGGGGTGAGAACAAATGGAGATGATTCTGTGTATGTGTCTTTTATCTCTCCTGGTGGGAAAAAAAAATACATGACATGCATGTCATTTATAACCCAAATGCATGTGATATAAAGTCCTGTGGATCCTCTGTGGGGGCAATTAAAATGGTGGAGGATCCAGATGAACACACACACACACACACACACACACACACACACAGATGTTGTATGGGGACACAATGTGCTCAACTAAAAATGGTCACGAGTCATAAGATTGCAAGAAAGTCTCACATCTTGTTTGTGATCTCCAAAAATGAAAAATCCTTACTCAATATTTGTTTTCTGGAAGCTAAAACATGTATAGCCTACGCAGAAAATGACCAAAAAAGGAAACAAAATGACCAAAAAGACATAAATTAACAACAAAATGATCAAAACAAGACACAAAATGATCAAAAAAAAGACACAAAATGACCAAAAAAGACACAAAACGGTCAAAAAAAGACACAAATTGACCACAAAATGATAAAAAAAAAAAAAGACACAAAATGATCAAAAACGAGACAAAATGACCAGAAAAGACAGAAAATGACCAAAAAAGGAAACAAAATGACCAAAAAAGACATGAGTGATAAGATTGCAAGCAAGTCTCACATCTTGTTTGTGACCTCCAAAAATGAAAAATCCTTACTCAATATTTGTTTTCTGGAAAAGAAAAGATGTAAAAGATGTACAGCCTGCACATGGAAAAGGGATAAACCTTGTACTACTTCACAGTGGCTAACAGGGATGTCTTTCTACTTGGCTTGAGAAAAAATAAGCTACACCTCGAAAAACAAGCTTGACAAGTTTTGGAAAATCTGGAAGGTTTTCTGTAATTTCCTTGAGAAAAATGATATTGAAGTAGATGGCTGGAATGATGAGCTGAACTGAAGATTTATTTATCTTTTTATTTTATCTTGATTTAGCATACACATTTAGAGCTTAACGGACATGAATATGTATCTGTGTACAACCTTTTTGAGTCGCGACCCCCGCTCACTGAACAGAATCTCACACACACACAGTTCAGATCACCCAAAAAACAAACAAAATGACCAGAAAATGACTAAAAAAAGACACAAAATGACCAAAAAAGGAAACAAAATGACCAAAAAAGACACAAAATGACAAAAAAAGACACAAAATGACCAAAAAAGACACAAAATGACAAAAAAAGACACAAAATGACCAAAAAAAGAAACAAAATGACCAAAAAAAGACACAAAATGACCAAAAAAGACTCAAAATGACAAAAAAAAAAGACATGAAATGACCAAAAAGACTAAAACACATGAACACTTTAACACAGTGGAGACAGAGCTGACTTCCAAAATGATTTGGCGACCCCCAGAAATCATCTCACGACCCCAATTGGGGTCCTGACCCCAAGGTTGAGAACAGCTGCTCTAGATTAAACATGCACACTTTTCATTCCCAACCCTAGAATTGGCTCAGCATTGTTGTTGTTTTTGCCGTTGTTGTGTCTTTATTTAAAATGTATTTTGACAATATGAGCATCAATTACAGAATGTATCTCCTAGTTGATGTTCAGCTCATCGAAAATAACATAACTGTGCGAATTGTGCTTTTTGTTATCTGCCAATATTGTTTTTTTTTGTTTTTATAAAACAATGAAGTACTATTTAAAGTTTTATTCATGCAAAGTCATGGAAATATATTACAGTAAATACAAGAGTGGTGCAAGTTTGCAGCTAAGGTATCAGCCATTACCACATCAGTGATGTTACATAGACATTTTAAAGGGGCACGCTACCAATTTTGCACTTATGAAAAAGGTTGTATACAGTGGCGGCTCTACACAGGGGCCTCCAGGGGCCCCTGCCCCTGTGAAGAAGCCTTTGGCCCCTGCTGTGGCCCCTGTGTCAAATTAATAATAAAATTATCAATTTAACGATTTAACGATGAACAATGGACCAATTCTAACCTTTTTTTTGTTCAAACAATATCTCATTGTACACAAAAGGAACCCAGAATGTGAACATTGTATAATAGTTTAACTCTATGGAGTCTTATTGGGCTATTTTGTCCATTTTTGAATCCTTTTCATGTCTTTGTAAGTCATTTTGTGTCTTTTTTTGGTATTTTTTTTTGTCTGTTGTTGTGTCTTTTTTAGTTATTTTGTGTCTTTTTTAGTTATTTTGTGTCTTTTTTTTGTCATTTTGTGTCTTTTTTGTCATTGGTGTCATTTATGTCTTTTTTGTGTCTGTTTTAGTTATTTTGTGTCTTCTTTTTTTGGTAATTTTGTGTCTTTTTTGTCATTTTTATGTCTCCTGTGGGTTTTTTTTTGGTTATTCTGTCTTCTCATTTTGTGTCTTTTTTGGTCATTTTGTGTCTTTTTTGTTATTTTGTGTCTTCTTTGGTCATTTTGTGTCTTTTTTTGGTCATTTTGTGTCTGATTAAACACTGGCCCCTCCTTGGCCCCCACAGTAAAATTGGTCTAGAACCGCCACTGGTTGTATAAAGCCTTTTGTAGCCATATGAAGTCTTTAAAAAATTGCCTGAAGTGACATCTCATGTGTGTCAGTTCAGGCTAAATGGTACAAGATTGAAAATAAAAAATCTGGGGCAGTGAAGTTAGGAATACGTGAGCATCCCAGGCCTCTGCAGCCCTCTCCTCTCCTCTTCTGGATTCGAGCAGCTGGAAGCTACATTAGTGGCTACTGAGTGAAATAAAAAAAGGACAATTTCTATGGTTCTGCTACATTGAACAAAAAAAAACAACATCTGGGTGACTCTATGAATTTGAAATTCATATTCTCACAGCAGTCAAAAGCTGGATTTTTTTTTTTAAACAATGTATAACCTACATCATATACTTTCTCATCATTTTAATGTCTGCTCTCCCACACAGTCATTATCAGTTCTTGGCTAAGTCAAGTTACTTTCTAACTTGAGCATAGAACAGCAGAAGCAGCTCCCACCCACCCACTGCAAAAACAGTTAGAGTTAAGTGCTAGAGCCTCTTCACATTCAGACTAGGAGAGAGAATAAATTGTCTGTGCTTTTGATGTTGAGAGTTATCAAGAAGCATCCGTGCTGGAGTCAAACACTTGACATGTGCATTAGCTTTTTGAAGTGGTTTGGTTCGTGAATGTTTAGAATAAAAGTCTGAAGTGTATTCCTATTATTAAACACAAAATATTTGAGCGCTGGTAAATAAGAAGCTACAGCCAAGATTGGTTAGCCTAGTGCAGTAGTTCTCAACCTTTTTGAGTCGCGACCCCCAATTTAACATGCATGTTGTCCGCGACCGCCGCTCACTGAACACAATCTCACACGCACAGTTCAGATCACCCAAAAAAGAAACAAAATGACCAGAAAAAGGAAACAAAATGACCAAAAAAGACACAAAATGGTCAAAAAAAGACACAAAATGATCAAAAAAGTCACAAAATGACCAAAAAAGACAAAACATGACCAGAAAATAGAGAAAATGACCAAAAAAGGAAACAAAATGACCAAAAAAGATATAAATTGACAACAAAATGATCAAAACAAGACAAAAATGATCAAAAAGAGACACAAAATGGCCAAAAAATAAACAAAATTGTCAAAAAAAGACACAAATTGACCACAAAATGATCAAAAAAAGACACAAAATGATCAAAAAAGACACAAAATGATCAAAAAAAGACACAACAAAATGACCAAAAAAGACACAAAATGGTCAAAAAAAGACACAAAATGATCAAAAAAGACACAACAAAATGACCAAAAAAGACACAAAATGACAAACAAAAAACACCCACAAAATGACCAAAAACACATTCACACATGAACACTAGTATTTAGAAAAATGTCAACAAAACTCATTAATATCAATCATTATACAAAGAAAAACATTTAACACTTACAGTCATTGCTTTCTGAGGGATACATGTGATGGATTCTTTTTGGTAAGAAATGAGAAAATATACAGGAGCCAGTGACGTACGGTGAGGTTGATTGTTGGTGAGGCACTGACTTCATCACAATCAGATTTACAACATATGAATAGCTTAGTCCATTTGATAACCATTTGATTGGACAAAATAAATATTAGTTATCAAGCTTTAAAGGAATACTCCCTCATTAAAAAGACCTAATACAATTATTTTTATATCAGTAGAAAATTAAATTAAAAGTGAATACGCCTATTACACAAAACACAAAACTGTCATTCATCACATTAGTGTAAACCATCATTTTTCTATGTCTGTCTATGCATTCTCTGTGTCGATGTGTTATAGAATAAGTAGGCTACATGAGCATGGTGACATACTACAGGTGTGTGAATCTGCATCTGACAGTGAGAGTCTGCCTGCACTGTAAGTGAGCCACACTCGGCCGAGGCAGAATATCATAAATCACAGGACTGGGCCATGTTAATTTAAGCCTTTGTCCTCTGTCGGTAAAAAAAAACACATTGGAGCTGAAATGAATGAGCATGTTTTTGTCCTGAATACCCAAACATGAGACACTGTGAGGACACAGGAGGCACAGCACACCTTTAACTGGAATTCAGAAGTATTATTAATTATTGGAACAAATAATGCCTATATACACTACCGGTCAAAAGTTTTAGAACACCCCAATTTTTCCAGTTTTTTATTGAAATTCAAGCAGTTCAAGTCAAATGAACAGCTTGAAAGGGTACAAAGGTAAGTGGTGAACTGCCAGAGGTAAATAAAAAAAGGTAAGCTTAACCAAAACTGAAAAATAATGTACATTTCAGAATTATACAAGTAGGCCTTTTTCAGGGAACAAGAAATGGGTTAACAACTTAACTCTATGGAGTCTTGGGCTATTTTGTCCATTTTTGAATTATTTTCATGTCTTTGTAAGTCATTTTGTGTCTTTTTTTTGGTCATTTGTGTTTCTTTTTTTAGTCATTTTGTGTCTTTTGGTGTCATTTTTTGTCATTTTGTGTCTTTTTTTGGTTATTTTATCTTATTTTTAGTCCTTTAGTTCAACATAAAATGTGATTTTGAATCTTTTTTTTACTTTCAAAACACTATCATGCTCAATAAAGAATTTTAATGTTGCAAATGTGCATTAATTTTAGAGTACACTGAGACATTAAACTGCATACTTTTCAATTAAATTCTGGAAAAGTTGGTGTGTTCTAAAACTTTTGACCAGTGGTGTATATAGACCTTTGTCTGAATGTCTCCTCTTACAAAACAGGTACACTTGGATGAATAATGTCATCCTTAACACAACAGTTGTGGTTAAAAAAAACCTGATTTCAAAGAAAAGCAATTAGCAATCCTTTTCCTGGGGCTGTGACTTTTACACCTGAAGGTTACCAGTTGTGGCTCTTATTAAATAGAGGGCATGTAATAACAGCAGTGGCCAGTCCACTCATTTATGTTTAATTAAATCCCAAAGAGAAAAAAAACTCTAGTCAAACACTCCAGGTGCTGTGTGTACACACACTCAATGGCTGAAAAGGACACTCTCCTTTCTCCTCTGGCTCCATTAGAAATAATTATCTCCCATTGATCGTTCAAACCCTCTGTGGAGCACTAACATGAGCTGCTACTGTCTCAGCCATCAACTGTCTGTCAACAGTGTGCTGTGAGGATGTGTGTGACCTGCACACCCAGGTCTGTGCACGACACTGTTTGACTTGTGACAGCCCGCTACAGTTCCTGTAATTTTGTAGGTGGCTTGTCCCAGCACACCAGCAGAAAAATGGCCAAAAAAGACACAAAAGGACCAAAAAGACACAAAATGACCAGAAAAGACAGAAAATTACCAAAAAAGGAAACAAAATGACCAAAAAAGACACAAATTAACGGCAAAATGATTTAAAAAAAGACACAAAATGATCAAAAAAAGACACAAAATGACCAAAAAAGACACCAAATGGTCAAAAAAAGACACAAAATGGTCAAAAAAATATACAAAATGACCAAAAAAGACACAAAATGACAAACAAAAAACCCCACAAAATGACCAAAAAGACACAAAATGACCAGAAAAGACAGAAAATTACCAAAAAAGGAAACAAAATGACCAAAGAAGACACAAATTAACGGCAAAATGATAATAAAAAAAAAAAGACACAAAATGATCAAAAAAAGACACAAAATGACCAAAAAAGACACCAAATGGTCAAAAAAAGACACAAAATGACCAAAATATATATATATATATTTTTATATATAATATAGACCCAAATTGACCTTGGGGTCCCGACCCCAAGGTTGAGAATAGCTGGCCTAGTGTACTATTCTCTCCATGTGTTTTACTTCCCAAGTGTTTATGATAATCAGCCAACCAAATAGTCAGGTGGCTTAGCTAAATAAAGGGGACACGCCGGACACAAGCACCAATTTTTTTCCACATGGTCTCTGTCACCATAAGTTTCAATTTTTGGTAGGAGCCACTTCATCAAGATTGCAGATCGGAGATGGCAGCCATATAAAATCTATGAGAACCAATATATCTTCCAAACCACTTCGAAGGTTGAAAAATTGATAAAATGAACAAAATGTGCAAGTGGCTGTGGTGCAAGGTGCTCAGGCAAGAAGGTACACTGGAATTGCAAAGATCTTTGTAGTTGTAAATGTAATAAATAATATAAGATCAAATGATCAAAAAATCACCTTGTGCTGTTCTCAATAGCTTTAAATGATTCTTTGACCCAGTAAATGTAGATTTTGACACTAAAATTGACCTTCGAAGTGGCTTGGAAGACATGTTGGTTCTCATAGACTTTATATGGGTGCCATCTCCGATTTGCAACCTTGATGAAGTGGCTCCTACCAAAAATTGAAACTTATGGTGATGGAGAGCACGTGGAAAAAATGTGGTGCTTTTGTCCGACGTGTCCCCTTTCTTCTTAAATCTGGTCCTAAGCTGCCTGACTAAAAGTCCTCTCCTCTATGTCTGAGGTGTTTAGAGTCAGGATTCCCTTCTGTGCAAAACTTTGTATACTGGGAATTTATCCCAAGGATTTTAAACACACAAAGAAACAGACTAAAGTGTTGGACTTTGGACTTTTGCATGGCAGGAGAGCTATTGCCTTGAACTGGAAGAGCATGGAGGCTCCTTCTATAAAACAATGGAAAAAAGAACTATCAGAGTGCATCGGATTGGAAAGATTGACTTTCATTACCAAAGGAAAACTGAAGGAATTTGTACAATTGTGGGAACCATATCTGAACATTATAGCATCTGGAAAATAGGGTCATAAAATTTAAATTATCTTTATTATTATTATGTGTATATGTTTACATGTATGTATAAGTATGTATATGGTTGTGCTTATAAGAATATATGTGTGTACATGTTGTTTAGATATGCATACGTGTGCAATGCATACATGTGTGTGTATGTGTGCTTGTATGTATACATAGGCCTATATAGTTTTGTGCAAATCTACCTGGTGTGAATGGGTGTGTGTATGAAGATTTGGGTTCTGCTCTGCATTCTTTATGTTTGTTATCATTTACTTTTGTTTGTTTGAATTTTATTGTAAAACTTGAAAACTAATAAAAATATTGTTAAAAAAAAAAAAAAAAGTCCTCTCCTCTCCATCAACAGTCTGTCAACAGTGTGCTGTGAGAATGTGTGTGACCTGCACATCCCAACTCTGTTTGACTTGTGACAGCCCGCTACAGTTCCTGTAATTTTGTAGGTGGCTTGTCCCAGCACACCAGCAGAGCGTGTCTCCTAGTGGGACTCTAGGAAAGACAGAAAAGCCTCCCTTTGAGCAGGTCAACCACACGGGGCCCTGTAATGGTGAATGCACTGATAACCGGCCACCCAGCGTGACTCTACTGCTGCGTGAAAAACCAAGCCGTCAGTATGGGGGCCACCACAGCGGAAAATTGTGTCCAGCAAAGCGTGCAAGGTGGGGAGAGGATGTGACAGTGAAGACATGCAATCCTAATGAAAATCAAATCCAGTCAGCTCGCTCCTTGGAGAATCTCTGCAGCAGGAAGCCTATAGCACAGCTGCACTGCAACACCCCTATATAGCTGATAAGAGAGGTGAAGTTCAGATAATGAGAGGGGCAGAAGCCAACTCTATAATATGCGTGCAAATCCCTGCTGTCAGGTGAAAACTTTGTATTCTAATTGGATTTGAAAAAAAAAAACGCTTTTTAATGACAACCATTCATTTTTCCAGTCATTTGAATTAGTCACAGCATGCGTGAAAGGGGGTGGATGCTGCATCTCTATGGGAATCACTGCACTCACCTTGCCAGCCACAGACCCCTCTCTACCTTCATTACTGCTGCCTCAGCCTTCCCATGAGTTTCTCAGCACAACCAACTTCACCAAAAGCCCTTAAGTGTACTTGCAAATGGCCATCCAAGCACTTATCCAAATGGATTGTGAGCTTCGTGCCCTAAACTGTATGCTTTAATTACTTCAGGTCTGCAGGACAAAATTCCTGCATGGATCATCCAATGCAGGAACTCAATGAGGCGATCTTGCTCTTTTTTTGGAACAGTCTCTGGAGATCAAAGTGTATGGTGCAAATGACTTTGGATACAAATGATACCAAATATACAACTGGAGGCTAATGGGCAGCTTATGCACCCGATGGTAGTTATGGTGATAGTAAGCACGGAGCTGTCACTGTGAAGTGGATTACTCACAGAAAACACAAGACAGGGTGATCAAAGAGATTTCTGTCAAAAAAAGACACAAAATGATCATAAAAAGACACAAAATGATCATAAAAAGACACAAAATGGTCAAAAAAAGACACAAAATGATCAAAAAAAGACACAAAATGACCAAAAAAAGACACACAATGACCAAAAAAAGACATTAAGTGACCAAAAACACATTCACACATGAACACTTTAACACAGTGGAGACAGAGCTGACTTGGCGACCCCCAGAAATCATTTCGCGACCCCAATTGGGGTCCCGACCCCAAGGTTGAGAATAGCTGGCCTAGTGTACTATTCTCTCCATGTGTTTTACTTCCCAAGTGTTTATGATCATCAGCCAACCAAAGTCCTCGCCAGGAGCCAGGAAAGGGAGTGTGCTTTACAACATTGAATTGGAGTGAAACTAAAAAAAAAAAAAATGCAAAAATAGACTTAATCAACCGATCTGTGATCGAGAAGTACATATCAGCTTTACCTTTTTCGACCACTAAGTATTAAAATTAAAAAATTGTCAACAAAACTCATTAATATCAATCATCATGCAAAAAAACATTTAACACTTACATTGCTTTCTTAAGGATACATGTGATGGATTCTTTTTGGTAAGACATGAGAAAATATACAGGAGCCAGTGACGTACGGTGAGGTTGATTGTTGGTGAGGCACTGACCAATTCAGGAACTCATTGAGGCGATCTTGCTCTTTTTTGGAACAGTCTCTGGAGATCAAAGTGTATGGCGCAAATGACTTTGGATACAAATGATACCAAATATACAACTGGAGGCTAATGGGCAGCTTATGCACCCGATGGTAGTTATGGTGATAGTAAGCACGGAGCTGTCACTGTGAAGTGGATTACTCACAGAAAACACAAGACAGGGTGATCAAAGAGATTTCTGTCTGATCTCAAAAGCCGACACATCTGACTTTCAAGCCACAACAATGTTTCATTTCCCCCAGAAAAACCCCATGGCCTCTTAATGACTAACACTCCACTCAAGCAGGCCTTTTGTCTACAGCATCCGAGGAACCGGGAGAAGTAGCTTTGTAGCTGAGAATCCTTTCATTTGGAAGGAAGAAAGCTCTTCCCTGTGTGTACATATGAAACTGGAATGCATTAAAAGTATCAAATGCAGCAGTTCTACAATGTTCCCTGGTCTAAATATTGAATGAAAGTAACATCAGAAGAGGTTAATCAGAAAACCACTCAAAGAGAGTTGAAACAGCTTTACAATAAAGTTAAACCGCTATATAGAACTGTCATGGATGAGGTCATTACCAGTCCACTAGCATCCCCTTTGGTTTTCCTTACTTAATCCCCCCCCCCCCCCCCATCATTTAATTCATTTGTAAGCTTAAAGCTTCTGACCTATTCGCATTAATACTAGATAAAACATGATCAAAAAAAAACACAAAATGGCCAAAAAAGACACAAAATGGTCAAAAAAAGACACAAATTGACCCAAAATGATCAAAAAAAAGACACAAAATGATCAAAAAAGACACAAAATGACCAAAAAGACACAAAATGACCAGAAAAGACAGAAAATTACCAAAAAAGGAAACAAAATTACCAAAAAAGACACAAATTAACGGCAAAATGATAAAAAAAAGACACAAAATGGTCAAAAAAAGACACAAAATGACCAAAAAATGATACAAAATGACCAAAAAAGACACAAAATTACAAACAAAAAAAACCACCAAATGACCAAAAAAAGACATTAAGTAATCAAAAACACATTCACACATGAACACTTTAACACAGTGGAGACAGAGCTTACTTGGCGACCCCCAGGAATCATTTCACGTCCCCAATTGGGGTCCCGACCCCAAGGTTGAGAATAGCTGGCCTAGTGTACTATTCTCTCCATGTGTTTTACTTCCCAAGTGTTTATGATAATCAGCCAACCAAAGTCCTCTCCAGGAGCCAGGAGTTAAAAGTATCAAATGCAGCAGTTCTACAATGTTCCCTGGTCTGAATATTGAATGAAAGTAACATCAGAAGAGGTTAATCAGAAAACCACTCAAAGAGAGTTGAAACAGCTTTACAATAAAGTTAAACCGCTATATAGAACTGTCATGGATGAGGTCATTACCAGTCCACTAGCATCCCCTTTGGTTTTCCTTACTTAATCCCCCCCCCCCCCCCCATCATTTAATTCATTTGTAAGCTTAAAGCTTCTGACCTATTCGCATTAATACTAGATAAAACATGATCAAAAAAAAACACAAAATGGCCAAAAAAGACACAAAATGGTCAAAAAAAGACACAAATTGACCCAAAATGATCAAAAAAAAGACACAAAATGATCAAAAAAGACACAAAATGACCAAAAAGACACAAAATGACCAGAAAAGACACAAAATTACCAAAAAAGGAAACAAAATTACCAAAAAAGACACAAATTAACGGCAAAATGATAAAAAAAAGACACAAAATGGTCAAAAAAAGACACAAAATGACCAAAAAATGATACAAAATGACCAAAAAAGACACAAAATTACAAACAAAAAAAACCACCAAATGACCAAAAAAAGACATTAAGTAATCAAAAACACATTCACACATGAACACTTTAACACAGTGGAGACAGAGCTTACTTGGCGACCCCCAGGAATCATTTCACGTCCCCAATTGGGGTCCCGACCCCAAGGTTGAGAATAGCTGGCCTAGTGTACTATTCTCTCCATGTGTTTTACTTCCCAAGTGTTTATGATAATCAGCCAACCAAAGTCCTCTCCAGGAGCCAGGAGTTAAAAGTATCAAATGCAGCAGTTCTACAATGTTCCCTGGTCTGAATATTGAATGAAAGTAACATCAGAAGAGATTAATCAGAAAACCACTCAAAGAGAGTTGAAACAGCTTTACAATAAAGTTAAACCGCTATATAGAACTGTCATGGATGAGGTCATTACCAGTCCACTAGCATCCCCTTTAGTTTTCCTTACTTAATCCCCCCCCCCCCCCCCCCCCCCCCATCATTTAATTCATTTGTAAGCTTAAAGCTTCTGACCTATTCGCATTAATACTAGATAAAACTCTGAATAGAGTAGGATATTAATTGTGTCTAAAGGAATTCGAGTGAAGTGGCAGCCCTCCCTGTCAGTAGCAGGCAAAAGTTGGCTCTCTCCCATTCCCCCACATGCTGACATCAAAAGCAATAAGTGGGAAGAGCTATTCTAATTGCCTTGAAGCGACCAGCCTGCGTAGGCACCAATACAGTGCTTTGTGTGCTCGCTTCAAATGAGTCCTCCAATTCCTGTCTCTTTCTTGACAGTCAAGATCAGGAGTGTAAATGGCCACCCTTCCTCTACAAAGCACCTTTGCAAAAAAAACACTCTTACAAGAGACTATGCTGGTATAAAGGCACAAGCAAACACGCTCACACAAACACTCATACACACCTACACATACATGCACACAGCTTAAACGCTAAGTGGATCTGAGTGGCAATTATCCTTGACAACCCTTCAAATAATAGCTGGCATTTTGTCGCCATCTAGGCAGCAGGGGCGGTAGTGCGTGCATCAGGGCAGACAGACGGATTGATTTTTCTCTCACAGGTCAGAGACGTCTCCTGTCTGACGTCTCCTGCAACACCAAAGCAGATAATGTAGGAAGGGAGCTAACAGAACGGGGGAGAACAGGATGAAATTTGATTAAAAGATAAGATTGTGTGAATTGTCTTCCAACTGGAAAGAGTGTTGGGGGGAAAAGACACATCCAGGAGAGGACTGCAGAAAGTGAAGTGAGCTGATGTGAGGAAAAATGGGCAAAGAAACGCTTTGGAGCAGCAAAGAGAAAAGAGGATAAAGTGAGTAAGCTGGAGTGATTTCTTGTAAAAGTCAAGAAGACCTTCTCAGCTATCAGTTCCGTTTAACAGCAGAGGGGGATTTGATTACTTCAAAGACACTTGCTGAACACGGAGTGAAGTGAAAAACCCCAGAGTCATGTCGGGAGAGAATGAAAAAGTAGGGCTGATGCTTTCAAACAGCCACATCACATGCTACGAGAGTAAAGTGGCACATCATAGAATCAGTTTCCTCCGGAGCTTTAAAAACAATCTTAAAGTCAAGGTGAGGATACATTTTGATGATTATCCAGGTTGGTTTAGACCATATAAGCATTCTGAGCTATCTTGATATCTGCCACAAAGCTGCAAACTTGTTTTTTCTTCTCCAATAACACAGTATTTAAGACCAACCAAGAGTGTCAACACAGAATCATTATTATTATTATTATGTGGAGGAATCTAACAATCAGCGGATTACGAAGTGAGAAATGATAAGCTACACAGGTCAGCAGAAAGACTTGTGTATTGTGTTTGTGTGTGTGTGTGTGTGTGTGTGTGCATTGATGCATAAAGAATGCAGCTCAAACAGCATCCATGATTAATCAGCATGATGCAAGTCTCTGCCACCAAATCTCCTTCTAGTCCATCCGTCTTTGCTGAACCAATTCCTCCATAATAGCATATAATATTTAGTTTTGCAATAGCTCACAACACGCTATGGTATGTTTTCTTTATTTATAATCACAAGATATCATGGCCTGATGTGAGCTATTTGACGAGTGGCAATATGAAAGTTAGATACCCTATTTACAACGTTTTATTACCATGTTCATAAACCATTCATTGAAACAAAGAAATAGTCCCTCCTGGCTGCCTGCACTTGCTCCAAGGTTGTTTCAATGTAACCTATTAGCATTGGGTCTTTTCTTTGTTAGGGTCTTGATGATGTCATTCAATAAATTGTCACACATTGGGAACTTTGTGTCTGCAAGGAGACATAAGGACCGATTCTGGTTTTTCAGTGTATATTTTTACCACTTCATTGTATAACAATTTGCTTTGGGTGGCATTCGTATAACACAGCGGTTCCCAAACGTTTTTAGCCGTGCACCCCCTTCTATGTCCCAACCGGGTTGACGAACCCCCACACCTTCAAAAAAACAAAATGCAATAAGATTTTTTTATAGCCAAATTGCAGCAAATTTAAATGAGCGTGGAGTGAACACAACCCCCCGTCATCATAACACAGGTTGGAAAAATGATACAAGAACAAGAATATAACTTCTTCTACGCTTTATTATAAGATCAAAAACAACCAAAAATAGATGCAAAAATGACCAAAGATGACACACAATTATCAAAATAGACACAAATTGACCACAAATACATGTAAAAATTACCAAACAACCAAAAAATAGATGCAAAAATGACCAAAATAGATGCAAAAATGAACAAAAAATGACACAAAATTGAATAGCCTGTATTTATTAATTAGTCAATAACACGTCTCTATTGTGTGGGGGAAAAAAATGTAATTGTGTCATTATCAGATGGCCATTACATTTTTCATCTCGCGCACCCCCAGGGGTCCACGCACCACACTTTGGGAATCCCTGGTATAACAGATCTTAATTGTATAGTTTATAGTTGACTACCGAAGCAAATCTTGTGCATGTTTACATATATTTTTCCTCATCAAAGGTTAAGTAAGTTGATTTACCACTTCAGGCTCATTTTGAGCATGGGAACACTTTATATTAGTATGCCGGTGGTAGATTAATCCACAGGGGATAGTGCAAGGTAAGCATCCAGCTAAAGTTACTACCCTGAAAAACATCAGCATTGAGGACCAGAGAGGGAGCAAGAACTCCTGAAAAAAAAACCCCACAAGTCCTCTTTTAGATTTTCATCAACATTTGTGTGTAAAACTTAATTGGGGCTAGGTCGTGTTGAATGCTAGTGGTGTTTTTTTTCCCCTGAGGTGCTTATTACAGCACAGCAGATAACTGTTAGCATTTAGAATTTTCCTCCCCAATGCTCCATTTAGTTTGATAAGTGCAAGTAAATATGAGCACAGAAAAAATAAGAAGCCTGTTTCTTTTTTGTCCTCTCTGCTGACTTATAACACGCACACCAACACTTTCATTTGTATCCATTTCAGTATACTTCTCACCTTTCAATTTAGCTACCTTGTGGCCAGGGACGCACTGCTTTAGCCACCGGGGAGCTACTCACCTACAAATACACTCATGAAAAGTAGATCAAGTGCAGCTGGCAGAAAAACCTCCAATCACCCTCTTTTGACCCTGTGGCTACAATTAACAATGCAGTCAGTGATGAAAGCTGGCTGTTTAGTGAACTATGCAAAGTGGATCTTTTTCATAACTCAAGAGTGGCGTGCAACACATCTAATACCTTCGCCAAATAAGAGTGCATCACAGCAACAATGGAGCACTATGCACTGAAAGGCTAATGCAACTTACAATATCCTCGCCTGCTACTATCATCAGCGAAACTACTCTTGTGGAAGAAATGGGACCCCGCAGTACCAGCCCTTTTACATGAATACTCCCACTGTGCTGCTGGCGGATTCACACACTCTGTGGCAATAGAGAGTAGTCATCGCAATCACGCTGAAAAAAGAAACTTGTGCCTCCTGCCAAACATAGGCTCCAGCTTGCATGTGTGTGTGTGTGTGTTTGTGCGACAGAAAAAGAGAGGGGAGGACATATCTGGATGTTTGTGAGTGTGGCGGAAAAGACAGACAAACAGAGTGGGTGAATAGCTCATGAATATCTGTAATGTGTTACAGAGAGTGTTTGTCAGAGAGGATGGCGGAGGAGGAGGCACGGGCAGAGAGAAACGGAGAAAGTGAGAGACAAGGGGTGTGAACCATGTCTCTCTTCCTCACACACTTTTTTACAGCTGCTTTTCTCTCAGCCGATATCTCTAACTGGGTACACTCAAAAAAAGCAAACTGGGTTTCTGTTATCTTATCCTTAGTCTAACACAGGGGTCTCAAACTCGCGGCCCTAGGGCCAATTGCGGCCCTCGTGACGATATTTTGTGGCCCTCAACTTGATATGAAAGTTTAATGTGTTTGATATGAATGGCACTTTACCGTGTTGTGTGTGGAAGGTCCCTTTAATTCCTTTTTTTGGTAATTTTGTGTCTTTTTAAAATAATTTTGTCTTTTTTTTTTTTTTTTTTTTTTTTTTAGTAATTTTGTTTTTTTGGTCATTTTGTGTCTCTTTTTTGGGGGCATTTTGTTTCTTTTTTTTTTTTTTTTAAAGAATTTTGTATCTGTTTTGGTAATTCTGTGTAATTTTTTTTTCATTTTGTGTCTTTTGATCATTTTGTGTCCTTTTTTTCTCACTTTTTTTGTGATTTTGTGTCTTTTTAAAGTAATTTAGTTTTAATTTCTGTAATTTTGTGTCTTTTTTTTGTAATTTTGTGTCTTTCTTTGGTCCTTTTGATACTGCCTCCAGCGGCCCCCAGGTAATTTGAGTTTGAGACCCCTGGTCTAACATGTAGCTTCTACTATATAAATTTATGTTTTGTGGTTGAACAATTTTAAAACATGTAGTTTAAGCATAAAATGAAACAATTTTAAATCTATTAGAATAATTTATGTTAAAACAACCCAATTTGCTTTGTGTTTTTCTTTTCTAAACTTGACACCAGCTGGGGTCAACAGGTTGACATTTATCTTTAAATTGCTGAATATAAAACTCTGTGTTTAAAAATTATTTATTTTCTGAATAATTACTATTATGTTCATTTTCATATCATAAAAATCTTTAAAACCACTTCAACCTAACTTTGTTTTGTTGGCTCAGCACAATTAATTCATGTACTGGACCAATTTAAAAAGTAGTTGTAACTACCCCATTAAATTAAGTTATTAACTCTTAATAATATCATACAAGTTTAGATGGCCCAAGAAAATTACATTAGTATGTTACAATTACCCTTACAAATCTAGTTGGACTGACCCCTGGTAATTAATGCATCATGTTGACAACATATTTACATTTTGTTCACGCAACAAAATAGTTTCTCACTAAATTAAAGCATTTCATTTAGGTGGAAATTATTTCCATAATTTTATTTCGTTCTGGGAACAAGTTTTTTTTTTGAGTGTATCTACATGGCTCTCTGTCTGTCTGTCACCTATTTTATCCATGTGCTTGTTCATCTGCTTGTCTAACCACAAAATTGACAAGGACAACAAACTAAGATGAGAGCGTGATCAACTGAACGGACAGCATCACATTGTACTGCTATGATCTTCACACATGGCTACTGAGGCCTTTTGTGTGTGTATTTGTCAGTCTTTTCTCTGCTTTTCTGCCCACTAAAACTCATCAGCACTCACAAATAAGCCATTAATCCACTCACTTTGGATGCATTTTTTTTTTCTCTTTTTTTTTTTGCACATTTTTACGTTTACACCACGCAATGTCCATTGGCGTTTTGCATAATTAGGCCACTTATATCAAACACAGGCAGATTCTAATGGAGCGCTAAGGGGACATATTTACTTTAATTACTACTCTCACTATCTCCATCCCTCATCCCCGCTCACTTCATCCTCACTCGCTTCCTCAGGAGAGTGGCTCGGCAGCGTCAAGGGAGAGAAGATTGAGGAAGACTGTGTTTCCCTCAAAGGTCGCAGCCTCCCACGTTGGAGTTAAGATAGCGTTTGACCTTATAGCACATTACAGCGCAGTGCTGCTCAACCACAGTCACAGGGGAACTGACGGATAAATAAAAAAACTGTGTTTCAGTATCTCCCATTAAAGGAAAAATCAGTGCAAGTAAGGTTTGCATGTGTGTGTGTGTGCATGCATGCATGTGTGTGTGTGTGTGTGTGTGTGTTCTTGTACTTCCTACATTGTGAGGACCGGAACACGTTTTTAACCAACAGAGTGAGGACATTTTTGCAAAGTGAGGACATTTCGGCCGGTCCTCACTTCTTTAAAGGCTTTTTTGAGATTTAAGACTTTGTTTTAAGGGTTAAAGGTTACATGATAACGATAATTAACTGAAACTGTATTGTGTGGTTACAAAACGAACTAAAATTATAGTGAAAATGTCCTTCGTTTTTATGTTAGTCAACTTTTTTCATACGTAATGAAGATGGATCAGACAAAGGAAATAAAGGCAAAATTTACTGTGACCTCTTTTAATCTCCCACCCAACAAATACCACCATTACAGAAAACTAAACTAAAACTAAAGCATTTCAAAAACTAAAAACTATATTAAAACTTACTGAATTTGAAAACAAAAATTCACAACGAAATTAAAACTAAAACTAATGAAAAATCCAAAACTATTATAACTTTGGTAGGGAATTCACTGTTCCAATGAGGGTCCTCACAAAGATAGAAGTACAAGAGTGTGTGTGTGTGTGTGTGTGTGTGTGTGCATGTGTGTTTGTGCATGTCCCTCTGAGTGCATTTGGGTTCACTTACAGGAAGCTTTCAGAGTTAGATGTTTTCTATCAATAACAGCTGACTCCAAAAAAACTCCAAAGAGCATTATATCACCACAGAGTGTGGTTGGTTGTGCTTTCACACAGGAAACAGCACAGTAGTGGAACGCGAAGGAGACTGAAACCTCAAAGCCCCCAACTAGAAAGCCTATTTGCCAGTCGATTGTTAGAACCGCAGTAACACCAGGGTACATTTAGACAGCAAAGTCTAGATTGGTATTGGGCCGCTTGAGCTTGAGCCATTTCATGCTCTTTTATTCTGAGTGTTTGTGTGTCTCTGTAGGCTGTTACAATTGCAAACCTCTCCGCAATTTTTCTAAACTCTAACCCTTTATTCCATCTGCCGGGCCATGGGAGCTGGAAACACCCGTTAGTAGTGTCAGAGATGTGGAGGAAATGAGAGGAGAGCAAGGAAGGCTGAGGAAGACACTGAAGACAAAGCATCCTGCCTTAATGACTGGCATTCCTCATTAGTGTCATCATTACCCTTTGCAGCCTGTCTTGACTGTTGCTCCTTTAAGCTGGGGTAGGCACTTTCCCTTTTCTTTTGCATCATTGGATAAAGATTCCATAACAACCTTTCAGCATATTGTCATTCAAGTTAACTAGACAGAAAACTAGACTCATGCGTAGGGCTGGGCGATATGGTCCTAAAAGAATATCACGATATTGCAGGCTAATTTTACGATAACGATATTCTTGACGATATTAGGAAATACTTAAAAAGGTATAGAAAATATGATTTTTTTTTTAGTCTGTATAAATAATTAAAAATCTAAAATGTAGTTTGAAGTGCAAATCTCAACAGTTGCCAAATACAAAAAAAATACTCTTGACTCTTGAGTATGAGCAAATAATAAAAATAACCATTTAGGGGTTCCGGGGGCATATTTTAATGACATTTTGTAAAGGAGAATAAAGGTTCTTGTATGTTTTATTTAAGGCATCTTATTTTGACAGTCTTCTTGTAAGTTCTGTGGTGGATTCTGTTAACACACTGTGCTCTTATTTTGAAAGCTGCATGTATTTAGCGAAAAGGGAGTAAGTAGCTTTTTGTGATTAAAACAACTTTAACCACTACATCAAGAAGTAAGAACGTTGTGAATATCATGATATGCATTTTTTTTAACCATAAAAAAAATATACCGATATTATTGTGAACGATACGATATGGCACACCCCTACTCATGCGCCTCCTCTCGGCTCTGTTTTCAGGATTTAGAAAGTCTAGCCTGTGACAGGAGACTTTAGCCAATCACAGGTCATTCCTATTGGCCATCCCATCATATGGTGAAAAGCTAATTTAATGGCAGAAAGTCCTGCAGTAAAAGTTGCTAATCCAGCTACACTGCAAAACAATCCCAAATAGTACACTGTAATAAATTGTTGTAAGAAAACAGTCAAATTGTGACAGTAACATACTGTTTTCCATTAAAAAGTTATACTGTAGAAAACGATGCATTCTGGGCAATATTTATAGGTAGCTTGCCGTTTCCCATGAAATATATGATATATATCTATGATATTTTCTAAGTCTCTTCTTGTCCACATTTTTAATGGCTGTATTTTACTTAAATAACTCATTCATAACTCATTATATGGTATATTAAAATGACTGAGGTTAAAGTGAAGACATCGCTTAATTCGTAGTAATTGGCTTTCAGACAGTAATATGCTCTATTTACAAAAGATGACTGCATTGTATACTGCAACAATATTGCAACAAGCTTCAGCACCATACTGTGTTTTAGTCTACTGTAAAAAATAAATGAAATGCAGGATTTTACTGTAATTCACTATGTGGTTTTATCACAGTAACAAACTGTAAAGTAGATAACAGTAAGGGAACTTTAAAATTAACAGTAAAATACTGGCAACCCTGCTGCCTGTATTTTACTGTTAATGTACAAGACAATTGTTTACAGTGTATAATACTACCAAATTGGAAGATGGACTTTTTAAAAATAAGAGTTTAATTAATGCAATCAAAAACATGTCAATATTGGCAAAGCATTTCAGATATGGAGAGAATATGTTGCTCATAGTTTAGCCTAAGGGCCAAAGGCTCATGGCTACGGCTATTTTAAGTTCTTGTTTATGTAGCTTGCTAGTCTGATTCACTGGATGTAGACTGTTAGCATTAGCTTGCCATTGGCTGCTTATTTCAGACAGTGTTTTCCTTTTGTTGTTTATTCTTCAGGGGCACTGCAACACCCAAGACGATTTTTGTCCTGATACAGTGCTGTGTAGATAAGAGTCTAGTTAGTGAGAGACAAAAATCACAATATTTGATCTCAAAGGACTTCACAGGCCCACAAGTTTGCAAAGAAAAACAGTATAGTAATTCTCATAGAATTGCACTGCATTACCAGACTAATTTGCAAATATGTAACCTCTTAGTTCAGCTGATTGTCTGAATAGGCCGACAGCCAATCAGAGCAGCGTAACGTGATGAAGCACTGAGTGACACATGCAGGTTGGGGCAGTAATTGGTCTGTTTTCAAGCAGGAAAAAATGGTGGCCTGATCACAAACTTTCTCAAATTACAGCCAAACACTACACTACAACATACCCATAAACATTTAATGTGAGAAATACGCAACACAGAACCAGAATATCGATTCATAATTGATCAGCACTTTGACAGTTTGATCCGAGTTTGGTGAGTTAAGTTGAATGCCTGTTATTGTATCAAACCCGCCCCATATTAAATCAACAATTGTGATTGGTCTGTAATAATCGGTCTGAATGGGTGAGGCCCTTGACACATCTGGCAGAGCAAATTATTATGACGAGTAAGGACTTAGGGCAGATGTGGTAGAACATTCTGGTGTCTTTTTCCCCTTTCCATAAAACTGCCTACCCCAGCTTTAACCACACTGAAAAACAGCACTCAGTAACAGAAGGGTGGCAGGTCTGGAAGGACGATTCACACACAGAACCCTTCTTGAAAGAAACAAGAGGTCAGCTCAAGGTTGGCTTTGAAGGGATGATTTATTGTAACCGGTGATAGACATGACACGGCTCCATCTGGACACTTCATAAAGAGAAAACCACAGGAAAGTGCAGGGGACATTATACTCTGCACACCCTTCATTATCCTCTGCAGAAGGTGATGCATAAGCCCTGTAGGACTGGACAATAAAGCTACTGGTACATATGACTAGAAATGTCTCAACCTGGACATAGAATGATGATAGAGATTAAAAGAGACGAACACAGACCTCTATTGCAGCTATTCTCAACCTTGGGGTCCCGGCCCCAATTGGGGTCGCGAGATGGTTTCTGGGGGTCGCCAAATCATTTTGAAAGTCAGCTCTGTCAAATGTCTGTCTTCATGTGTTAATGTGTTTTATTCCTTTGGTCATTTAATGTCTTTTTTTGGTCATTTTGTGACATTTTTTTGGTCATGTTTTGTCTTTTTTTAATAATTTTTTGTCTTTTTTGGTCATTTTGTGTCTTTTCTGGTCATTTTGTGTCTTTTTTTATCATTTTGTTGTCAATTTGTGTCTTTTTTGATCATTTTGTCGTCAATGTGTGTCTTTTTGGTCATTTTGTGTCTTTTCTGGTCATTTTGTGTCTTTTTGATCATTTTGTGGTCAATCTGCATCTTCTTTGGTCATTTTGTTTCCTTTTTTTGTCATTTTGTGTCTTTTTTTTTGACATTTTGTGACTTTTTTTGGTCATTTTGTTTCTTTTTTTGGGTCATTTTGTGCTTCATTATTTGTCCAAAATGTGTTGTATCAACTGAGTTTGGGTGATCTGAACTGTGCGTGTGAGATTGTGTTCAGTGAGCGGGGGTCGCGGACAACATGCATGTTAAATTGGGGGTCATGACTCAAAAAGGTTGAGACCTACTGCTCTATTGAATGTGTGCGTGTGTGTGTTCATATCTCATACCTGTTGCTGCTTTCCTGAATAATAAATGATGCTGCCATACCAGAAATGTCCTCTCTTTTTGATAATTCCAGACCAATGAATTGCTTTTATGAACAGGGTGGCGGTGGGGAGCCAGAGAGAATAAAAGAATAAAGTGTGGGTGTCAGCTCTGCTTGTGTATGTGTTTGTGTGTGTCACCACGAAGGTCAGCCATTTTTATAAGTAACAGAACACCATGGAAACTCTCAATCTTCAGGTGCACACTTGAAACATTTTCCCCTGGAGACCCTGACCTCCCTCCCCTCTCTCTATATCTGCCTCTCTCTGTGCTTCCAGCAGCTTAAACAGGAACTTTAACAGTCCGTTGGTCACTGTGCCCATAAACGTCCATGACAGCAAATCTTCCCGCAGACCCGCCCAGGTGCCAGCCCAGAATTTAAACTGTGAGTATAACTGTCATCCACCGTCTAATAGTGCAGGGGAGAGATCGAGAAGAGGAAACAGCGGGAGGGTGAAGAGAGAAAATTGAGCATTTTGAGGAAATAAACAGAGGATTAAAGGTTAGTAAATCAGATTAATTAAGGGAGAAGACTAGCTCCAGAGGGTGAGAGGACGTAAAAAACAGAATGAAAGCTGTCGGGTGGGGGGAAACAAATATAGAAGACAGACAAAGAGTGGTGGAGACAGGGAGGCGGAAGCAAAATGGGAAGGAGAAAAAAAAGAAACGGAGAAAAAATCCTTGCACCTGCAGCTCCCAGCTGTGCTGTGCTTATTCTGAATCATTGCTCCACCCGGAGAGACTGCTTAGCGTTTCATTTGGAAAACAGGGATTTATTGCTAAGGAGGGGGCTGCTACTGGCATGTGTGCCCATATGTGTGTGTGTGTGTGTGTGTGAGAAGGTGTTGGTTGGTGGGAGGAAGGTAGGAGTGTATGGCAGCTTTTATTGTGAAAAGGAACTTGGCTCCCTACCTGCGCATCTATAAATAAGAGGAACCCCATTCGATCCCGCTCACTATGTGAGATTGGATGTTCCAGTGATTGTGAGAGTGGAGAAGCCAACCAGCTCTCACTCCCAACTTGTCAGATACTGACGTTTGGTCAGTGCCCCTTGGCATAGATACAGATATAGAAACCTTATGCTTCTGTATGAGATGCACCAGACTTTCTGTTTCATTATGAGACAGTCAGAGCGAAGAACATGATATAAAGAGCCCAAACTGTGGACTCTGACCCAGAGTACTGGTCCAACCTATTCATTTTGTGTCTTTTTGGTAATTTAATGTATTTTTGGGTCATTTTGTGTCTTTTTTTGGTAATTTTGTGTTATTTTTTGGTAATTTTTTGTCTTTTTTTTTGTCATTTTGTGTCTTCTTCGGTCATTTTTTGGTCATTTTTTGTCTTTTTTTTGGTCATTTTGTGTCTTTTTTATCATTTTGTCGTCAATTTGTGTCTCTTTTGATCATTATGTGAGATTGGATGTTCCAGTGATTGTGAGAGTGGGGAAGCCAACCAGCTCTCACTCCCAACTTGTCTGATACTGACGTTTGGTCAGTGCCCCTTGGCATAGATACAGATACAGAAGAATTATGCTTCTGTATGAGATGCACCAGACTTTTTCTGTTTCATTATGAGACAGTCAGAGCGAAGAACATGACATAAATAGCCCAAACTGTGGACTTTGACCCAGAGTACTGGTGTCCAAGTCCTGTGAAAAACCAGTAGTTAATGTTAAAGTTAATTTTTTTGTGTTTTTAAGTTTACCTGTAAATGAACTATAGGTGTAACCATCCATCAGTCTATACTGATACATCAATTCAATGACCAATCATTCAATATCATTGATGCACAGTGAAAAAATATCAGAATATATCATGATGTTTAAGATACGCCTTTATTTTGAAATGTCAAAGTTTCTTGTTATTGAAGGACTGGAAGCGGTCAGGAATGAAATTGCCAAATTATATTTCAGTTGCTTTGTTAATTGATATAACACATCATATATTAATTGTTTTTTCCTAAACTTAATCAAGTAGTTTTGTTGCCTAAACTTAACGAGTCTCATCCCAAATTGTCAGGAACCAACATTTAGTCATCGCCCTCCGTGCCTGATACCAACGCCCAAGGCACACCTTTGGCAGTTTCCACTAGTGACATGCATAGAGCCATGTTTTCAGAATAAACTTCCAGGTTCACAGGTAACTTAAGCCAATGAAACCACTTGCCTAAGGTTAAGATAAAGATAGTTCTCTTGGTCAATGCAATTGTTTGTAAAACTATTTTCTGATAACGACCGGGTTTATTCATTCATCTGTCACCATTTATTTATTTCATTTTTAACTGTACTCATTTCAGTCTTCATATAGTCTTGTCCCTGATCTTGTATGTACTTTAACTGATGTTGAATGTGGTGTATGAGAATTGTGGTTGATTGTTCTTATTTTATCATGGTGCTGCCTTCTTGGCCAGGTCATTCTTGAAAAAGAGATTAAAAAAGAGATTTTAATCTCAATGAATTTTACCTGGTTAAATAAAGGATATTGATTGATTGATATAGTTGGGCTTAAAAACCACTACTCCCGTACTCAACTGACTACCTGCCTGAAAACTGACCTTCGGACCCACTTTAGATTACATCTGTTACTCAAAACACCTAATTTCGATGAGTTTACAATAGAGTGATTGGAAATCCAGGTGCGTCTTGTACAGATGCTAAAGGTGCGTTGGTATCAGATGTCAAGACTGAGCCTCGGTAACATGAAACAAATAGGAAGTGACAGCCATCCCTGATAAAACTCATGCTAGAGGGGAAAGTAGAGCATCCATATCTGAGCCCAAGGGACACAGAATGTTTCGCAACCACTGAGTAAGGTGGAATATGTGTTATTTCACATGTTGGGCCACTGGAGAGGAACACATGAATGCTTTCAGTGGTTTGCATGGATGTGCTTTTATCCACTTCATGGATTCATTTACATACTGGAGTAATATACAAAATATTACGGCTACCACTTCTGGTGGGACAGCCAGAGAATAGAGATTCCCCCATGGAGCTGGGTCAGCCTGTGAATCAGCCTGTCAGAAGCACAGGCCAAAGGAGCGCCAGCACCATACATCTCACCTGCTGCAGATCTGCCACTGTGTTTGAATGAGTGTGAATGTGTGTTTTTGAGTTGACTTCCACAGCAGCCAAGTGCATGTGTGGAAACACAAAAAACACAAAACACTCTCTCAGTTTTCAAAGCGTTTTACCATCTCTTCATAGCATTAGAGAATAAATCTAGTCAATGGAAAACCTCCCAAGTGTGTGTGTGTGTGTGTGTGTGTGTGTGTGTGTGTAGGAAGGGCGGTGTTTGTGAGTGCATTTGTGTTGAAGAGGGGGCAGGTCCTAATCAATAAAACAGAGAGTTAAATAATTTCTTTGTAGGCGCTATTAGCCTGAATCATGACCGCCTCAGATCAGAAGATCGAACTACAACATGGAAATGAGCCGATGGCTTATCCAATTAAAATTGAATAATACACAGCAGAAAATGTGCACTAAGCTTACACAGGTCAAACAAGAAATACCAAATGAGCTGTGCTGTGCTGTCTGCCGCCTCTCAAAACATCCTGCAGGAGAAGGAGAGAGAGAGAGAGAGAGAGAGAGAGAGAGAGAGAGAGAGAGAGGGAGAGAGAGAGAGAGAGAGAGAAGCAGCACAACAACACAAGAGTTTCCCAAATGAGCTGTTTGCCTGCCACGCTTCGGGGCTCTCCCATTGTTGCGGTGTTTAGGAATACTCTTAGCTTGGTTATTTTTAAAATTAGCTCCCGTTTAAACTCATGCAAACGTGCCACGGAAGGTGTAACTATCAGACTTAAATGGTCATTTCATCTTCATGCAGAAGATGATTACTTTTTTTTTTCTGACTGAGGTCAAGGCAGCTTCAGAAAAGAGCAATAATCCCTGCAGCTGGATTCATCATCGTGTGCTCAAGGGTACTTCAGTAGGGGAAAAGGTTATGCAAGCACAAAAGAGATGTCACAGAGGCTCAAACTGAGCAGCCTTCTGCTGTCCTTCTCCATTAAAAAAAATCGTCTAAAGACTTGACTGGCAGACACAGCTGTTCCGAGTTACCTCTCTCTTTCTCTCTCCATATTAAAGTCAGATCAAACGGGCGAGTGCCTCTATCACAGTGGGAATTAAGGCTTTATTAAATATCCCAAGAGAGTCCACATCTACGGAGAGCAAGGCTGAGTGAAATACCCAGAGACGCCACAAATAACACAGCAGAGCGGCCAAGTTAGTTCTCTGACACCCCTCTCTCTCCTCCTCCTCTCCTCCTCTCCTCCATCCGCCTGTTTGCTTCCCACACACACTCACAAGCCCAAAGAAACGCTCAAGTTGGTGGCTGATCGGAATATAGATGCGACTGGAGACAAGAGCCGGAGCCGTGATTTCCACATAGACATAAGATACACCCCTGCGCTCTTTTTTCCCTCTCTCTCCTTCTCTCTTTCTCTATCTCTCCCGCTCCCCTCTTCTTCTTCATCCTCTCTTTCTCTCTCTCTCTCTCTCTCTCTCTCTCTCTCTTCTCGACAAAATGTTCCTAAAAGTGAGCGACCACTGCAGATAGCCCCAAAAAACTCGGCGCCACGAACGACCGTGCCATGCGCACAGAGGCATCTAAAACGGGGGTGAACTTGCCCTGGCACGGCACGGACGGATCTGGCAGTGCAGGTGACTATATATGTGTGCAGACTCGGGACAAACTTGCCAGCTATGTGGAAGAGGAAGAGTAGCCCGAGTAGCGAGACTAGACGGATGCACAAAAAGAAAAAGTCGGATCGTCTCAAATTCAACACACACACTCATGCAAACACACTGACACACTCTCCCCGCGTCTTACCTGGGGGACGAGGAAAGCCAAGAGGATGCGGACTCCAATCTCCATGATCGGTTTAATTTCTCGCGTTGTGCAAACAGATTCAAGACAGGGTGATGTAGGCTGGGTCAGCTCTGTTCATAATTCCACTGTCCAAGCGCGGAGAGAGAGAGAGAGAGAGAGAGAGAGAGCCTTGTTGCCGTCAGCCGCCAGCTGCCAACTTCCCCCAAATACAACTGCAGTCTGATCAGCAAAGCACTGGATAGTGAAGCCGAGACCACAACCAATAGATTTATGAGGAGGACAGAGAGGAGGAGGAGGAGGAGAGAGAGAGAGAGAGAGAGAGAGAGAGAGGGGAGTGGTGGTGAGGTGAGGTGAGGAGGGGGAGCCGGCTCTCTCTAAGTGGAGGGTCAGCTTCACTAATTCGGTTGTGGCCAAATTTAGAGACTCAATTATTCCTTTTTGGAGTTTGGGATGATGATCGGCAGGTGCAGCAGCAGAGGATGCATCACCATCAGACTCCCCTCCCCCCTTACCGGACAGCTTTATAGCTCTTATTCCAGCATCTATTATCAGTGCCCATTTTAAAGGTGATTTACGGGCTCCTATCCTATCATCTTATATTCAATATAATAGCGATGCACGCGCGGGAAGCCTCTATTAAATGCATCCTGTGTACCAGCGCACAGCAGCGCCGGAGCCTGCGGGTCAGCCTGAGAGAAAGAAACTTCAGTAATGATAGATTTTAGGGCTTGTTGTGTAACATTACAATAAAACTACTGTAGGAGTGTACACGGCTGCTCCAGAAGAACATTCGTTTTTGGACCAGTGTTGACAAGACCATAGGTTACAAACAGTGATTTTTAATTTTTCATCACGAGCACTGTTTTCCTTCCTCCCAGCTCTATTATGAATTGTTAATTTGTGTGGGGAGTTTTATTTGGTTGTTTGTCAGAGGGAACGTTTTCTTTTCTGCACCTCAGCCTAGGGGCATCTCTCTCTCTCTCTCTCTCTCTCTCTCTCTCTCTTAGAAACTGCTTTATATTTAATGAGAAATTAGCTGTATGTACATCCAAAATGCAGGACTTTATTTGGTTATTTTTATTATCAAAAGTCTCCTAAGGATACTCTTGATTAAAGGAACAATATGCAATTCTGAGGGGGGAAAAAAAAGCAGCTTCTTCTTGTAACTAACTAAATTTTCACGGAAATTTGAGTGATTCCGTGGCTATTCCACGGATTCCTGTGAGACCAGGTTCGCATTAATACATATCCTGGGTGTTCCAATCAAAAATAGATAGCTCTCAGTAGGTCTGTTCACACCTGGCATTCAGGTTCATTTTATTTTAACTTAAAACTAAAAGGTGATTGTAAACAGGCAGTCCCCCTAATCGAGACATTAAGATAATAACATGCAAAACACAAGACACACTCTCAGTGTAATGAGAAATTAGCTCCAAACTGCAGGACTTTATTTGGTTATTTTTATTATCAAAAGTCTCCTAAGGATATGCTTGATTAAAGGAACAATATGCAATTCTGAGGGGGAAAAAAGCAGCTTCTTCTTGTAACTAACTACATTTTCATGGACAAAAAAAATCATGGCTTTAAGATCTCCAAAGAAGTCCAATTATTTTTTTCCATATGAGAAAGAAACTCATTTTGAGGTTTCACTCTCAAAAGCAGTGCCCAGATTGACACTTTGGTAAGATTTTGGAGTCCGTGAAAATCAGCAACAGTTTATAAAATGTCAGATATTTTTTTATAGATTTCTCCACAATATTGGTTTAGAAAACAGTTAAAATGCCCAATAAACTTTAAACACAGTTCAGATCACCCAAAAAAGAAACAAAATGACCAAAAAAAGGAAACAAAATGACCAAAAAAGACACAAATTGACCACAAAATGATCAAAAAAGACACAAAATGACCAAGAAAAGCAAACAAAATGACCAAAAAAGACACAAATTGACCACAAAATGATCAAAAAAGACACAAAATGACCAAAAGAGACACAAAATGAGCAGAAAAGACACAAAATGACCAAAAAGACACAAAATGACTAAAAAAAGACACAAAATTACCAAGAAAAACAAACGAAATGACCAAAAAAGACACAAATTGACCACAAAATGATCAAAAAAAGACACAAAATGACCAAATAATACACAAAATGACAAAAAGAAAAGACACAAAAAGACCCCAAAAAAGACATTAAGTGACCAAAAAGACTAAAACACATGAACACTTTAACACAGTGGAGACAGAGCTGACTTCCAAAATGATTTGGCGACCCCCAGAAATCATCTCGCGACCCCAATTGGGGTCCCGACCCCAAGGTTGAGAATAGCTGATCTAAACAGCCATAAACTTATTTGCCATGTTTTCATATCAGAACTTTGCCCCTTTCACCGTGTGTTTTTCCTTTAATGAAAGTTTATTTCAACATTTTGGTCATTTAAAGCTGTCTTGTTCAGTGTTCAGTTCTACTAAAAGACACTCCGAGGAGTCAGCTGTTCATTTTTTCCAGTAAGTAACGTACATTTTGTTTCAGCGTTAACAGTGTATTTTTAGATACACCAGGCCTTGTGCCTCCCCAGTCCAATATGGTCTCTCCCGGTTTAAAAAAACAATGATGGCGACAAACTTAACGCTGAACTCAGTGCTTCAACGGGCAGTCCACAAACAGATAGGTGATGTCATGGTGACTACATCCATTATATATATATATATATATATATATATATACATATATATATATATATATATATGCACTACCGGTCAAAAGTTTTAGAACACCCCAATTTTTTCAGTTTTTTACTGAAATTCAAGCAGTTCACGTCAAATGAACAGTTTGAAAGGGTACAAAGGTAAGTGGTGAACTGCCAGAGGTAAATAAAAAAAGGTAAGCTTAACCAAAACTGAAAAATAATGTACATTTCAGAATTATACAAGAAGGCCTTTTTCAGGGAACAAGAAATGGGTTAACAACTTAACTCTATGGAGTCTTGGGCTATTTTGTCCATTTTTGAATTCTTTTCATGTCTTTGTAAGTCAATTTGTGTCATTTTGTGTCTTTTTTGGTCATTTTGTGTCTTTTTTAAGTCATTTTGTGTCTTTTGGTGTCTTTTTTGGTCATTTTGTGTATTTTTTTAGTCCTTTAGTCCAACATAAAATGTGATTTTGAATCTTTTTTTTACTTTCAAAACACTATCATGCTCAATAAAGAATTTTAAATGTTGCAAATGTGCATTAATTTCAGAGTACACTGAGACATTAAACTGCATCATTTTCAATTAAATTCTGGAAAAGTTGGTGTGTTCTAAAACTTTTGACCAGTAGTGTATGTGCCAAGTGAAGTGAATTGTCTTCAAAGTGATACCAGAGAGGGGAAGCATAATAAAATATGCTATTCAGGTTGCATGATGGGAAATGTAGGATCTAACATTTGTTTTTGTTTTTCTGGAGAGTAATACATGTACTCAGGAATTTGTGAACCTCTTTAAATGTCAGAATTTAAAAGTATCCTGCCAATGACACAATAACAGGAGGATACACATTCATTCCCTACATGTTTCATCAAACATTTTATCACAATTAAATGTGTGGACAGATACATATACATGCATTTCAAGTAACTTATCCTGGTTGGAGTCATGGTCAGTTTAGATGAGTTTTGTAGTTAAGATGTTTTCTGCAGCACCAAGTGTGGGAAATGACAACTGAGACAGATCACAGTAATCTTGTTCTAACAGCTTGTGTCTTCTATATTACACCTCTTATATCAAATGATCACTTTGCTGCTGTGATTTGTGATCATAACCTTTCAAATGTTCCTGCCACAGCCCAGAAAATCAGTCAAACCACAAAGTAGCTAGCCAGTAAGGGACAAACTCTAAATTTAGCAGGTTAGCTTGGTGTCCAGCTTTTTGCTTGCTTGATGGAAGTATTGATAAAGGCTTTTATTTCCTCCTGAACATCTCAAACTTTGTAGTAAATAAAACACTTCATGTTTCATGTGCCTCACACACACCCAGGGAAAGATCAATGGCCCTTCATGAAATTAAGTATTGTTAATATTTTCCTTTAATTACTCCGCAATCACCTCGATCTTATCACCACAAGTAATCTGCCCATTATCTAGAATGCATGCAGATAATGAAAAAACATGGTGAAAATCACACTGACACACAAAAATATCAGAAATAAAATCCTCAGTTCAGCAGACAGAAATTTCCCCAAAAACACAAGATCCATCATAACTTTGCAATTAAGATTCCCTCTGTTTTTTGTGTTTATAAAACTGAGTCATGAGCATTTTGAGCTAATTAAGTTGAGTCTAAAACCTGTCAGACTGATAGAGCCAAGCCCTCTCTTCCTGTGCCACCGAACAGACGTTTCTGTCATGATTTGTTTATTCCACTCAGCCATGGCTTACAAACTGAAAACAACTCTCTGTGATTCCAAAAAAATCAAAAATGTCTAGGGATGATTTTGAAACATCGGACAGAAAATGGAAGGAAATGTTTGACATTTTATTCTGCATCCAACTATATCATTTTAATTGATTATTTTTGTCGTCTTCCTCTCTAGCTGAGATTCCTCCACTGACCTTGTGTGCTTTGAACCAGGCAGTCAGTATGTTCCCAATGTCTTTACTTCACTGATAAATGAATATGGCAGGGAAATTGTGTAGGAAAAGCAATTCCTCAGGCGTCACAACAATTCCTGCCCTCATTTTTCACATCCATTGAGAAGGGAAAGGAACTGAGAGACCCTCACCTGACTTTTTGTGTGAAGCTAACCTTTTTCCTTTCCCCTATTCAAGATGGATATATGCAGAAATCTGTCACCGCATTACATATACACCCTTATGCGCATTTGTATGTGTGACAAACGGACAGAAAGCCAGAATAGGGAGGAAAAAAAGGCAGAGGGGAGCTCTGGATGTTCCCATTAACGCAGTTTTACTTTGCTCTTCTCCTGCACAGCAGACTCATTCGTCTGTTTCACTCCGTATGATTTGTCTGTGTGTTGGAGGTTACGGGTACTTTGCATGAAGATTAAGTGTGCTCTGTGACATCTCTAACCCCTAAGAAAGACCGATGAGCTGCTTTAATAGACATCTGACCTTTGGACCCAGAATGAGAAAAGGTTTGCGTGCTCATTGGATAACACTGTTGTGTCTGGACAGGCTGATGTCTAAACCTTGGACACCGTTCACCAATTTTTTATTTATTTTTTTGGTAGCATTTTTCCTTATTTTTATTAAAATCCATACTTTGACTAGAAATAAAAGTGTGATCCTGGTTGATTCAATCACAAGTGACCAGCTTTTTTTGTGTGTGAATGTCCTGCTTTGATTGATCAGGTCTCACTGAGCTCGTCATGTAAATCAGTAGTTCTCAACCTTTTTGAGTCGTGACCCCCAATTTAACATGCATGTTGTCCACGACCCCCGCTCACTGAACACAATCTCACACGCACAGTTCAGATCACCCAAAAAAGAAACAAAATGACCAAAAAAAGGAAACAAAATGAGCAAAAAAGACACAAATTGACCAGAAAAGACACAAATTGACCACAAAATGAATAAAGACACAAAATGAGCAAAAAAGACACAAAATCACCAGAAGACACAAAATGACCAAAAAAGACACAAATTCACCAAAAAAGAAAAAAAATGACCAAAAAAGACACAAAATGACCAAAAAAAGACATAAAAAATGACCAAAAAAAGACATTTAGTGACCAAAAAGACTAAAACCATTAACACATGAACACTTTAACACAGTGGAGACAGAGCTGACTTCCAAAATGATTTGGCGACCCCCAGAAATCATCTCACGACCCCAATTGGGGTCCCGACCCCAAGGTTGAGAATAGCTGATGCAAACAACCGCTCTCTGATCATTGGGAAGTGCATTGCTGCCTGCTGCTGCTGTATTTGACACTGAGAGTGATTAGCCACGGAATATGACTGTCATTAACTTGCATTGTAGCGAAATCCGTGTCGGTTTCACAGAAATTTGAGTGATTCCGTGGCTATTCCACGGATTCCTGTGAGACCATGTTGATTGATGCCATGGTACGAACAGCTTCACTTTACACGTCTACCCTGTAGCCTTTCTGACAGCGGCATAAAAATGTTCATTGTTAAAAAAAAAAAAAAAGTAGTTGAACAAAAAGGTTTTATAAAATGTGTTATTCTAACTTGAAGTAAATGAGGTACTCATTCTCAACAAATTGAGGTAACAATTTACATTGACATATTTGAGTAGGATTTGATTAAAATAATATCTTAGAATATCTTAAATTAAGTAATTTTTTCCATTTAATATCACCAAAAAACTGGGATTTACTCATTGTTGGAACTACTTTGATGCAAATTGTTTCCTCAATTTTTTTTAAAGCTGAGCCAGTGTATTCTTTTTTTTTAAATTAAGTTTGATTTGCACACAAATGGGTTTATTAACCCTTTATCAGGCAAAGAACTATATTTGGTAACTCAGGTAATATTTCGAGAAAAAAGTAGCAAATTTACTAGATTAAAGTGGCAAATCTACCAGAAAAAAAGTTGCAGATTTAAGAGATTTAAAGTGGCAAATCTGCGTGAAAAAAGTCGCAGATTTATGAGAAACAAGTGGGAAAAAAGCTACTTTTTTCTCACAGATTCACCACTTTTAATCTCATAAATCTGCACATTTTTTTCTCGTAGATTTGCCACTTTAATCTCGTAAACTTTTTTCTCAAAATATTATTTTTGTATGTTTTTTTACACATTCTGGCAGTATGTAATACCCTCCAATATTATCTAGGGTTGAAATTTGGAATTTGCAGGTATTTCAATGAGTGCCCTATTAAGGGTTAATTATGTAAGAGTTAAACAGGCCAAAATATTTGATAATAGTAGGCCCTATCTGATGAAACCATAAAAACACTGGCTAAAATCAATCTTCTGTATGCATGTGATAACATGTTGTATGCCATCAGGACTTGAATCAGCACAGGGTTGAATTCAAATGAGCCACTTCCACTTTAATAATTATATGGCAGTTAATTGATTATATCCAACAGGAAACTCAGAGGTCACAGTCAGTTACAGAGCAGCATGACTGGAGCTGTTGAGTGTTTTGATGAAGGACGCCAGGGCAAGAAGCTTGCTGACTTCTAAAACACCAAACCAACTAGTCTCTGGATTGACTCAGAATAAACTACAGGCACAGCAAAATATGTCGTGTTGTTTTTTCAGTGTTAATCATTTTGGAGTTGTTTTAACACTTGTAGTGATCAAAAAGCTCTGCCAGTGTTGTCAATCAAGCAAGTTATATGTTAACACCTGAGTTAGATTCACTTCCTTTGGAGTTTATTTTCAGATTTTGTGACATGTATGTTCGGTTAAAGACAGAATGCACTTTTAATGTATCGTAAAACAAAACAATGAATGTTAATTATCACATTAGTAAAAGGAAATAACATGATTTTAGGCTTAAAAAAACTTTGAGTGTCAAAGTCACACAATGTATTGTAAAAATTAACACTCACAGTGTAAGGGAAAAACACGATTTTAGTGTTGAAATTACACTCTGTCAAAATAACAAGATGTATGATAAAAATTAACACTCAAAGTGTTACAACCATGTCAAACATGTCAACCAGTGCATCAGCTGGTTTAGTTTGTGGGCACCAGTGGAGGTTTATGGCACAGAAGTATACTATATCAGGCTTTGCACTCAGTTGGAGAGAATTATTGTTGGCTTTGGTCGTTTCTATTGGATTTGTTGACAGTAAGAAAATATAGAATTTCCCCCAAAATGATCCCTTATAAAAGCTCATCAGTGGTCCTTGTTATTTCCAAAATGTAAATGAGTTTTTGTATTAAAAACAACTCAAGACAGCTTCCCCTGAAACAGCCATATGAATGCAGATCAAATGGCAATTTGTGATGCACTGTAGTAAAGCTGGAATGATCTTTTGATAAATGAAATTAGTTGATTGACAGAAAACTAATTGGCAACCATTATGGGAACGTATTAACCCTTTTCTGCAAAAAATGCCTTAAATTGACTGGCTTCAGATTTTATAATGTAAATATTCACTGGTTTCTTGGCCTCTAGTGGTAGAACCGTCGACTGTATATATATATATATATATATATATAAATATATATATAAATATATAGTGTGTATATATATGTTTTGTAAAAATACGAAAGAAAGAAAACATGTAAAATAAAAGTCCCTAAAACCCCAGCCAAGTATCCATGATGACATCATCAGGGTTACTTTTCCAGACATTTAAAAGCACAGAACAG